>NC_047665.1:1145000-1445000 GCF_011762505.2 Arvicanthis niloticus | reverse complement strand
TCAAAAGTCCTGGCAGTTGATGTGTTTACTGTTATGTCAGTGTGTATAAGTTATGTGTTCTGACTTTGGGGACTTCAAGAGTCAGTGCCTTCCATGACACTTTGTCCTTATGTGTCCTTGGATATAAACAGTCTCTGTCAGTAGAACTCCAGATCCACAAGACTACAGCAAGGAAGGAAAAAATGATTTCTAAGGGAACATCTCCTTCTGACCACATTTTACTCTGAATCTCCTGGCTCAGGAAAGGTTGTTGTCAGCTCAGGTATTCATTGCTCCTGCATATAATCTCACTCAAAATAAGAAATTTTCTTTCAATTTTTATTTTTTTTTAATTAATTATTTTATTTACATCCCAAATGTTGGCCCCCTCTGGGTCCCCCTTCCCACACAGAGTTCTTCCTCCCATTCCTCCTTCACTTTGCTTCTGAGAAGGCAGCCCCCTCTTGGGTATTCCCCCACCCTGGGTCATAAGTCTCTACAGGATTGATTAGGTGCATCCTCTCTCGCTGAGGCCAAACGAGGCAGTCCTCTGCTACATATGCACCAGGGGCCTCAGACCTGCACATGTATGCTCTTTAGTTGATGGCTCAGTCTCTGGGAGTTTCCAGGGAGGGGTCCAAGTTAGCTGACACTGTTTGTCTTCCTGTGAGGGATGATAAGCCTCTATAAAACAACAAACTGAGGGCTGAGGAAATGGGTCAGCACAGTTAACCCATATAAGCATGAGGACATGTGTCCCGTCCCCACATAAAACCCATTGTGGTAGCCTCCCACTGCCAGGAGGTGGAGACAGGCAGCCTCCTGGAGCTTGATGGTCAGTCAGTGCAGCCAAATCAATGAGAAACCTTATCTCAAAAATTAAAGCACAAGAGGCCCACACCTTTAATCACAGCACTTAGGAGGCAGAGGCAGGAGGAACTCTGTGAGTTCAAGGCCAACCTAATCTACATCGTGAGTTCCAGGACAGCCAGGGCTACACAGAGAGGCCCTGTCTGTAAAGTGAGGTGGAGAGGCTGCTGAGGTGGCTCAGGGATTCAGATCGACTGCTGCTCTTGCAGAGGACCCAAGCTCAGTTCCTTTCACTAATGTGAGGCACCTGCACTCACATGCACACACATATACACACAATGAAAACAAAATAAACATTAAAACAAAGAAACAAACAACAAAACCCCAGTAAGGCAGAGTTTGATAAAGGAAGATTCCTAACACTGACCTCTGGTCTACACACACACACACACACACACACACACACTCACAGACCAGCAAACTAGAACATAATTTGTACTCTTTCAATTTTAATTGAAAATTAAATTTGAAATCTTTCAATTTTAATTTTAATTATTTCACTGAGTTATAAAGACACCCCCCCAACTCCCCAATTTTCCATCTTTAGAGGGTGTGTCTCTATGTTTAGTTTCCTTTCAGAACAGACTAATTTCTGCTTTTTTATTTAACTCTTTTGACCTGGATCCTATTTCCCCTGACATGTATCCCATGCTTACTCCTTCAGAAAATGGTGAGGCTTGTTTCTGCCTCAAAATAGCGCATTGGGGAAGAAAGAGAGACCCCTGGTTCCCATCTTTTACCTACTGCCCTGCAGCCCCACAGCTGTGGCAGTCTGCATCTGAGCACGACTTTGGCATGGATTGCAGAAGGGGAAGGGACTGGGCATAGAGCAGGTCAACCGTGGTGGCCAGACAGAGTTGAGGGAGCAAGTCCAGAGTAGAGTCAATAATGCTTCTTTGTTGTTTCAGCAACAAGATTGCTTTCCCAAGGAAGGGGACCAGATGCTCTTAAACCACTTAGAAACTAAGTCCTGTGTAGCCTTGGCTCTCCTGGAACTCACTCTGTTCCAGTGGTTTTTCTTTGTCTCCCATAGTCTTTACATTTAGATAGCATGATTTTGTCTAACTAGATTGCCCAAGCTGCTGTTCCTTTGATCCCATCATCCATGGCAAGACATTGTATTTGCTTTTCTGCCTATACTCAGAATCTTCTAGATATCCACATCCAGGAGTTAAGCTTGTGGATCTACAAGACCATTCATCTAAGCCACAGACTGAGACTATCAAAGGCTAGCTCCAGTCATAGACTCCATGAAAATGAAAGATGTCCCGAATAACTAGGATAGGTTTAGTATTGTGTCAGTATCATTATCTCATGCTGGATTTTGATTTCAGGATGTTTTATTTTTATTAGTAATTATTGCAGTAAATCAATGTGTTGATAATTGTTTTTTAAGCAATATTATATTTCATTAATTGTTGGAAATTTTAAATAATTTACTTTTTTACAGTAAGTTTACTTTACTTCATTTACTTTCTGAATCTTCCCCGGGATAATTTCAGGGTCTTTAGAAAAATATTGGCAGCTTCTAGCAGTTAGAGATAGGTGGCTGCCTGTGTCCCCTTTCCCTCATAACCTTACTACCAGGACCCGTGTTTAAATGAAAAAGTCTCAGCCAAAATTCTTCCACATTCTCACAAATACTTTTTCATGAGCAAGCACAAAAATATTCAGGTGGCATTCTCTCCCCATCTTGTTGTCTTCCTGAGTGCTCTGACATTTTGCAGAAAATACTCATTTTGAAGTCATAAGAAAATTTTAACTCGGAAATGTTTAAAGATATGGTATACGCTTGCCCTTTATTAGGGACCCCAGGGAGGAGTTCTTACCTTGCATCCGGCATCATTCTGGAGGTGTGTTGGGAGCCGACTTTAGTAGAAAGCGGCTAGATCAACTTTGCAGCCATCTGGAACCATACACCCTGATGAAAGACTTGGTTGTCAAAAGCCTATAACAGCTGAAAGCACACTCTGATAAATATCTTGTTTATCCCACATAGCTTGTTTTGCTGTTTAGTGACCTCAGCTGTATGGTGCACGTGGTAAAGTGTTTTCACCTGTGTTCTCCTGCTTGTGTATATAAATACCTCAGAATTCCCTTCAATAGAGAGACTTGAGAAAATAGAAGAGACTGAATCACACCCTGTCTTGTCTCCATTCTTCGCGTCTCTTGCCCCAAGAGCCACACTCTCTCTTGACCAGAGCACTTAGCCCCAAAAGTGTTGAGGCAAAGTGTTGAGGCAGAGTGTGGGCCTCAACAGAGGTGTTCAACTGGATTTGCCAGATTAAGGGAGTCGATATCAGTGGAGATCCTGTAAGCCACCCAACTCATTAGCACCATCTATTCCTCAGATGAAAACTGACTGTTGTACCACCTATGGGTTCCAATAACCTGGGATATTAGACATGGAGATGGAGCCACTGGAAATGCCCACTGTAGTCCCTGCTGAAGCCCAGATTCCTTGTTAAAATCCTGTGATGACTGATCTCAGTTGTCCATACACCTAGGAAGAGAGAACACCAATTAAATAATTGCCTCTTTCAGACGAGCCTGTGGACATGTCTGTGAAGGGTATTTTCTTGATTGCTAATAGACCTAGCACAGTGGGGCCCCTGTAGGTGGTACCAACCCTAGGTAGGTGGACCTGATGTGTGTAAGAAAGTTAGTGAATGTGAGCCTTTATAGCAAGCCAGAAAGCAGTGTTCCTCTGTGGCTCCTGCCTTGGCTTTCCCTGAAGATGGTCTAAGATATAAGAGTTGGAATAAAACCTTTTCTCCTCAGGAAGCTTTTGGCTGTGGTGTTATCACAACTACAGAGATGTAGCTAGAACAGATCCTTTACACGACGATCAACAGCTAATGACTCAGCACAACAGTGGTTCTCAACCTTCCTCTAATACAGAAGTTCCCCATGTTGTGGAAACCCCCTAACCATAAAATTATTTTCGTTGTTACTTCGTAACTATATTTTGACACTGTTATGAATTAGTTGTGTTGTAAATATCTGTGTTTTCTGATAGTTTTAGGCAACCCTTTAGAAAGGGTCATTCAACCCCAGAAAGGGGTTGTGATCCACAGGTTGAGAACCACTGCAGTGCAACAAGGTATCAATGAAAGTCAAGACTCAGATAGTTCTCATTCATTTTGCTAGTTTCTAGGTCTCCAGTCGCTACTTCAAACCCTTCTTAAATAAAAATACAAATTTACCAAGTAGCAAGCATAAAGCATGCATGCTGTTTCAACAAAATCTTTAGCTCCCCACAGCTCCTCTACTGTCCCATTGAGATCTCTCCCACTGAATTTCTCCTAAAGAAAATCGTGCTCTGCTAAAATCCCAGAGATCCAGGAAGAGCTAGCTGCAACCATGTACAATAGGTGTAGTGACATATGTTTCTGGAATCACTTACTTTACAAATTTGAGCTTGCAGGGATGCCCATGTATCCTTGCAGAACATGTCACTGATCTGTATTTGCAAAGTCACTATAAGAATCCTAAAATCATGGGACACATGCTGTGGAACCAGCAGGCATTGGCCCACTATGCTGCATTCCATTTGCAGTGTCTTTCTTAATGATGGCCATATTCTGTTTCAGGACCCTTGTATCTAGATTTTGATTGCATATTCAAATTTTCAAGATGTGATCTTTTAGGGTCTTGTGTCATATATTTAATTTTTAAATTTATATTATATGTGCACTGTGTTGAAAGAACCAAGTAATTCTGCCAAGTTTCTTTTTCCAGACTGCTGGTTAAATATTGGCATATGTTTTCATTTTTAGTAGTGGGACTCCAGTATCTTAATGGCACATGACCAACACCCAGATGTACACTTTTTAGCCTCCCTGTAGCTTGGAGGCTGTGTATCTGGCCAATAGCTTTTCTACCTCTGGACATATTCTGTCTGGAAGACACACACACTCCTCTGACCTAGTTCCCTTCCCTTGACCTGAAATGACAAAAACTAGCTGTATGACTGTTTCACAGAAATGTGTCTACATCTTGGTGGTCATAGAGATGATTTTGTAACTTAGTTGTCTTCTCTCTCATATGCCTGCTACTCGTCCTCCAAAATAATTAAGTTGTAGTTCGGTGTGACAACGGCATCCATATAACAAAGATAGTGCAGTGGCATAGGGAGTGGATCTGTCCAGTGCCCTAAGTTGTGCATCCTCTCTTAATAATTTGGGTTTATTTTCAGTTGCTTAGCTTCCCTTTGACTAGTTGATTCAATCTTAAACCCTCTCCCCGTTGTGTGAGCACCTCTCCATACGTTGTTGCACACCTGGGAGGCAATCAGCATTATCTGCACAAAGAATTCTTCCATGATGTTTCTGACCACACCCAGCGGGAATGAATGCTTGCTTAATTCATCTTAAGTGGACATCACAGCATTTTTGTGTCTTCAGAGTGCTACAAGAGGCTTGTTTGCCCTCCTGGCTACTGGAACTCCTCTAGCTATATGGCACTACATGCTTCCTTTACTCCTGTGCAAGAGAGTCCATATGTAAGTGTTCATGTTGGTAGAGACTTTCTTTTGAGAACACTGGCAGCCATGAGACTGAAAACCTCCAAGCTGGATGTTTTTTTTTTTTTTTTTTTTCCTTCTAAATTCAGACTTTAAAAACCTTTTCCTACTAGGTGCAACAATGAATACTAATTAACACTGTCCTCAAGCACATAAACTCAAGGTATTTAATTGCTTCAAATTCAGTACTATTCAGGTACTACCATTCCACGTGTAGACTGGCCAGCTTTCAGCTTGAACGAATCTCCAAATATTTTGTGTGTGGTTCTAATGCATAATCTTTTGGTCTTTGTCCAAGTACAGGGCTAGGTATAACTCTTAACAGGAATGCCTGGAATCTAAACAGGCATGCTTAGAGCTTAAACAGAGTCCCCATCCCAATATCCTTCATTGCTAACAGCCAGTGCACCATCCTGCTACTGACAGGGAATTATGGGCATTTCCCTTTTATATTTTGTTACACAATTAGACTGTGCAGAAAGTCTGCGGGAAACTTAATGGAGAGAAAACTGTTAGTCACCTTCCCTAAATTCTGCTATTGTTTTGGATGCTTGAGCAAACAGTGTGGTTTGATGAGGAGTTATCAGCTGAGGGGAGGCAAAGAAAAGGGGATTAAGGCGACTGGCCCACTTGGGAGCTCAAGAAAACAAAAATAGTGATTACAGATCCCTAACCCCCTCCTACACACACACATACTGATATTTCAAAACTGTGTGCACAGAATTGATCTTAGTTGAACTGTAATTGTATATAATAGCTTTTCTAGAGGATAATGCTTCTGAAATGTATACTTTAGTAACTGTAGTTACTGCCACATATTTCTGAATATATTCTCTAGGATCTATCTCTACTGGGTACCAGCTGCCACATATACAGCAAGCAGTAACAAAACAAGGTGAAAAGGGGAAGAGGGAGAGTAGAGAGCAGGACTGAGAACCCCTCAAATAAAAGATGGAATGTATACCGATGCAGAGGGGGGAGTCAGCAGAGACCAAAGGGGAACAATGTAAGCATGAGGACAGAGGGGAAGACCTAGCATGAAGTGGGGACACTCAGGTAACAAAGTGCTCTGTAGTACAGAATCTGGGTGTAGGAGTGGGGAATGGCCACCGTGAGGGGTAAAATGGCTCGACATCGTAGCCAAGCTCCAATGCCAACTTCAAGGATATGAACACCTTGAAGGCGTTGGGAAACCACAGATGGTTTCTGTTCTGTTTAGGGATGTGGGTGCTGTTAGAGAAGGAAGGAGATATGATGTTATATACAGAGATGGCTGCGAGGTGACTCAGCCTTGCTGGGTAATGGATCAGAGTGGAGAGAAAGACGGAGAGGTAGTTAGGGATCTAGCGACTGCAGTAGGCCAGGGTGAGGACATGGGAGCCCAGCTCAAGGCTGTCAGCCATCACAGCTGTACTCCAGTTAGTCTGTATGAACTCTGCCATTCCATCTTACCTCAGTTAACTCTCACCATTTTTTTTTTTTTATAAAGTAGCTGCTTGACTGTCTTATGGAGAGATCCAGTGTCATACAATGGGTGAATGACAGGTCAAATTTAAGCTCACTGTTACTCCGTGTTTTAAGACCTATGTTTACTGTGACACCTTGGCATTTTAAAAAAATGTTAATAATGCAGAGGCAGATAATATAGAAGGAGACTCTACCTAGGCTAGGTTATCCTTGCATCCCAAGATCCCAGTCAAACCATACCATAATTGTGTAAGTAATTCCATAGTCTGGTATCTTCTACTGGGATTTGGAGCAGAAGCCTCCCTTGCAGAGTCTCTGTGTGCTTAGTCTTGTGGTAGTACATTGGCCAGAGTCACAACATGTTTCAGGTTTGTGGGAAATTGCAGAGGACAAGACAGAAATCATAAAAGTGCAATTGAATTACGTTGTGTCGTGGCCCCTGGGATAACAGCTGTTTTCCAGGTCTACAATCCTCATTAGGAAATTAAAAACTCGAAGCTCCCCGTCCACAGCCTTGCACTGTTGGCCACGTGGTGACAGGAAGCCCTGTGTTTGCACAGGTGCGGGAGCAAGCAGCCTTTCGAAGTGGGTGGCTAGAAGCTCTGCTGGGAGCACAGGTGGGGTGTGTGAGGAAAAGGCAGTCCAGGAAGAGGCTGAGTGCTCGCTGCTCCCTGTGCGAGGCCCTCTCCATGTTTCTGGGTCATGTCAGGGCTAGATTCAGTAAACCTCTGCATCAATTGATGCAGAAGGTTTTAGTCCTGGTACAAGCTCAGTTCCCACTTCTAAACAAATACAGAAAAATCAACTCCAGTGTCATGAACCTTTGTAACCCACTGAAAGTAATCCAAACCTTGAAAACACATAAAGGATAAACCCACAAACAAATTATGTATATTTAAAACAAATAGATAATAAATATTGAATATATCCTTTCAAGTATTAAACAAGAAATGTTATATATGATATATTAAGATATATGTTTGTGTGTGTGTGTGTGTGTGTGTTTTAAAGTATAGAGAATAAAATACAAAACATCCTAAGTGGTGGCTCCCTCAGGCTTGGGGTTTTCGAGGCCATAATGTAGGGATGAAGGGGACAGAGGCACAATGTTATGTTGAACACATTCTAGTTTCTGAGTTGTGTGAGGTAATTTTTGCCCAACTGTAGGTGAATGTACGTGTTCCAGGCACATTTGGAGAGGTGAGGCTGTGACAGACTTGAGTTAGATGCACTAACTGCATTTTTGGCACAATATTCTCAACTTACAATGAGTGTTTTGGGACATAGCCTTATCTGAGGTTAAGGAGCAAGTGCAGAACATGAAACCAGGCAGAGACAGGTGTTTTGACAAAACAATGCTTCAACTATTGGCAAGCAGCTGATGACTGGGGGGAGTGCAGGCCATTGATTCTATCCACATGGTGGTCAAAAAAGAGTTCACTGCTAGGAGGACACTTGACCTTTACCCATGTTCCAAATAAAGGGAAGAAGCAGCCATGCAACCATCTAACAGATTTTTTTTTGGGGGTCTAGGGTAAGAAGTGGGGACCCCAAAGGGTCCTAAAGCAAAAATGGCTATGTACCCAGACTTTTGCTGACCAGATTGTTGGGTGGCTAGAGTTAAAACTCATCACATTATTTGAAAGACTTAATGCAAGAAGAAAGAGAGAAGCCTTTGACCCTCAAGCTCAGGTCTCTGGACTATTGCAAGAGCCATCATAGGTGTGGTTTGCTCTAAGAGAAACAAAAACACTGAAGAGCTCAGAGAAGCACTAAGGCTGATTGCATAGTCTAAGCTACCATGGGGACCTTAAATTTCACTCTGTATGCAATAGAGGCCATTGGAGGTTCCGAGGAGAGAAACAGTAGAATATAATGTGTTTCTGGAAGGTTCTCTGATTCTTGTATGGAAAATGTAAGAAGGCCAGTGTAGGTAGGTAGATGAAGGATGGCAACATTCATAAGAAAGAGTTTTCCACAACACCTTTAGTCATGCTCAGGCCCACCTGGGTCCTTACCACCTCCTGCACTAGCTTGGGTGATGAATGAACTGCTATTGGGCTAATGTAGATATGGCTGATACAGATATGGCTGAGATAGATGGGAGAATAGCCAGGGCTGAAAGAGTCCTTTCAACTAACTTGATATGGAGACAATCGACAGAAAGAACAAAACTCATAATATGTGCAAGTTCCATGATCTATAATTCCATTACATGCTCTTTAAAGAGCAAGAGACTCCTGCCAATATTGTCTGCAGGTGTCCCAAGAGGGAAAATTCAGAATTCTACCTGAGCCAAGAATGAAGGCTAGCTCAAGAGCCTGATACAGTAGGTGGTCTCAAAGAGGTAGGGACCTTAGTGGACACTCCACTGTTTCTGTCTCAGCCATGATGGATAGAAGACTACACATTTGAACAACAACTTTGGGAACAAAGCTTTATGGCTTCTGCCTTAAGAAGGAGGTAAAGGTGATTAGGCCCCAAGAGGAAGATGAAAAAGACAGTGAACTGTGGCAGGATATCCCATACACACACACATTTTACAATAAACTCAGTAATTTGGGAGGAGCTAATATGGGAGAAGTAATGAGAGGAAGAGGAGAAGGAAGAGGAGGAGCTAGAGGAAAGGGGAGATATTGCAGCCATGGAGAACCACACATGCATCAAGAACAGTCCTGGATAACAAATTTTATCTAAGGTTAGATATTGGGAAACAACTCTAATTGTGTGGGCAAATTGTTAAGTGAGCATTTCCAAACACATAAAGGCTTCGGATAATAATTAAGCTTTAGAGTTTCATTTCTACCAGGTACCGCATAGATGGCGGGTATTGTCTGGGGTTCAGCCAAGCCTTGTGGAGACAGTGTGGTGGATTGGCAGAGCCATCTCCCACTCTGGCATCTTGTGGGTGCCAGGGCCAGTGCTTCTGGTTGGTCAGAGCAGTGGCAAGAGCACGACACTGCTCTTGGCCTCAGGCCTTGCCTAGTTGGGAACATGGCTGCCCCATAAGAACAAGCCAGATTGGGCCATGCCGTTTTAAATATTAACCTCAACAGTGAACAGGTAAAAATGATTTGGTATATGGATATGACAAAATAACACTTAGCAAGAGTAAGAAACAGGCTAAAGAAACAACATGGAAGACTTACAATAGTTACATAGAGAGAAGAAAATCAGGCAGAGGGACTTGACAGGTTATTCCATCCCTGTACCACCTTAGAAGATGCAAACTAATTTTAATAAGAGGAGCCATAGTATTTACTGGTTTTCTGTGAATAAGGAAAGTTTGGAGGAATGAAGAGGAGGGACACAATGAAACTTGAATGCAATTGAAGGATACTTGTATCATTTTTCACAGGCTTATGCTTATGTCAACTTTATCAAATTGTAGTATTTAAACACATACATATTTTAGACTGGGGATATAATATATACAATAGAGTGCTTTCCTAGTGTGCACGAGGCTCTGGGTTTGCACACATACACACAAACATCTTCTTTTACATTTGTTTTGGTTTTAGTTAGGTGTGTTAGGCATCTGAGTATATGCATCTGGATGCATCAATATGCTATATGCACAAAGAGCCCATAGAGACCAGAAGAGGGCATCAGATCCCCTGGAGGTCAAGTTATAGACAGTTATGAGCCACTTGATATGGGTGCTGATCTATGATCATCTGAAGAGTAGTAAGTGCTCTTAACTGGGGAGCCATCTCTCCAGCCCCACACATGTATTTTATTATACCAATTATATTTTCTGAAGCCATTTTTTTTTAAAGAAAAAGAAGAAGGAGATTAGAATTAACCAATTGCTTATGAACTCCATGTGCTCAAACATGAGTTTGTGCCATTTGTGGCAAATGTGATCACTTGCATTTGTATAGCAACAGAAGAGGTCGTTAATTTGCTTGAGGTCAGACACTTAGAAATGGAGGAATCGGGACTCAAAATCAAGTTCATATGTTGTTTTTTTTTGTTTTTTTTTGTTTTGTTTGTTTTTGTTTTTGTCTTACAAAAATCCATAATAGGGGTAATTTCAAAGTGTGACAGTGGTTCCTCCCTTCAATTCCCCTGGGCTGATGACTGATTGGACCCATCAGTCTCATAGAAGGGGCTCTATATTGGTTTTGAGGCTGTGTCAGAGCAAGCCACACAGCTTCCGTCTGGTTCTCTTGTAGAGTTCACTGTTAGAATGTTTCCTTTGAAGATGCTTCCTCTAGGAACTTGTCAGTCTTGAGAAGCCTGAGCCACACGGAAAGGCCACATAATTTGTATGTCCCAGACTTGATTGAGTGGCCCAGACCAAGCACCAGCCATGTGGGTGAAGAAGCCATCTTGAATGTAATCTTCCTAGCCCAGTTATTCAGTCTTCCCAGATAGACGCTATGAAGCAGAGATCACCCACATCTTCAACCCACTGAGTCCATGAGTGTAACTTTATGTCACTGCATCTGACATGGCTAGGCAGCAACAGACAGTAACATCAGCCTTGGTGGTATAAACAGATCTAAGCCTGCATGTCCAAGAAGAACAAGCAATGTATGCCATGGAATGGATTAACTGCAAGAATGACAGATTAATCCCTCACTTGTTATCAAGTCTGGTCCCATTCTATAGAAATGTCATGTAGTCTCTTAAATCCCATCAATTCAATAAGCCTCTTGGGTCACACAACTAATGCATAGTCTTATATAAAGTTATAAAGCTAAGCCAGTCTTTCTGGCTTGTATAGATCATTAAAGACTGCTTTTGATACAATAATTCCATGCTCTGTAGCCTGTAAAGATATTTGGAGTTACATGGCTAATAACATTTCTAAATCCTTACCTGGTGGAAGTAAATTTAAGTCAGAGTATTGAATGACCTCATTTTTTTTCAAAAGTAATGTTTTGGGATGTATTTATTATAGAGGTCAAGTTGATATTTATTCAGGACCCCAAACCATGTCCAGATTGCTCTTGAACGTTTCTTTGAGGGCACTGTGTAGCATTCAATTGCTTTGGACAAGCATGACTCCCTGTAAACCTAAATAAAGATATGTCTTTCTTCTGAAGCCTCCTTCAGCTAAAAATACATTGCACTGAAAATCAAACGCTTGCAGAAACTAGATTCAGCTCTCTGTAGTGTTTTAAAAGTTCAGGAGCATGAATAACCTGATGTGGTGCACACACCGGCGACCCCAGCCCTGAGGAACCAGGAAGGTGGCTCACAAATGGATGCAAGGGTCTCTTTGGCTGACCAGTTTAGCTGAAATAGTGAGATCTAGGTCCAGCAAGAGATTCTGTCTGAGAAAGTAAAGTGAAGAGCAATGGAGGAAGACACCCAAAGTGACCTCTGACCCCTACACACACCATACCACACACACAGAGCTCATGAACACAGAGAATGTGTTCCTTTGCTTGCTATCAGAAACCTAAAAGGAAATTAAAGCATGAAATAGTGAGGCTGCTACCCTCTGGGCAGGCTAAGCTAACTATGCAGGACTATCATCCCCCAGGCTTTCAGCACCCAAAGGTAAGACACCAACTTGGTGTGTGTGTGTGTTGAGGGGTGGTTCTTGAGGAATCTAGACAGAGCTTGGGGAAATATTTTGTGTGATGCTCAAGAAAGAGGTAAGAGCCAAGACTCTAGACGGAAGAAGGAAAACACTGAGCACTGAGTGCAAATCAGTGACTGTGCATTGCTCCTGCCACCAACCATGCCGGTCTTCTCAGACCCTGTGGCAAGGCAGGATGCTGCAGCCAACCCTTTTGCCTCAACCACCCTTTGTATTGTACAAGTCCATGTTCATGGTGCTATGTCATTCCCACAAACTCCAGATTCCTTCTGTGAGTGTGCAGTAAGGATTGTGGCAGAAACCCACATGAAAGGCTCTTGGGTTAGCTAGTGATAAATCTTCTGGAAGATGAAATGGCTCTGATGACTTCCATGCTGCCATCTGGACTGTAGCCATTTTGAAGGTTAACTCTTTACTCATTTTAATTGGTTGTGGCTAGTGTTGCTTGTGTCGTTAGATTAAAAATAAAACAGGGAAACCCTTCCCACTGCCACAAGAGCTCACAGACGGCAGTAATAGTCAGAGGCTTGCTTTGTGAGCTGTTTGGGAATGAATCATCAGGCTACTTGAAGCCAGAGGCTCCAGTAAATCTAAACATTTGATAATGCTTGTTTTGGCTTCATTTAGTGGGTAATGTGAGATCAACCAGTCAAGCTTATTGCCATGCCAGAGCCGGGCGGCTTCTTATAAAAATAGCAGCATTCCCCTCAAAAACCCCAAGAACACCTGTGAAATAATGTAGTTTCTAGACTCAAAAGGGACAGTCTTCCAGTGAAGAGTGGGAGTGTCATTCAAGTCAAGATCAACTTGGTTAAAAGCTGCTTGATGGGAGTGTGAACCCTGGGAAGTTGCCCATGCTCCAGTGGATGGCTAGCCCCACACCCATGCACATGCAGGCATCATGTAACTGGACTCAACCAGTTATTAAAGAGGAGGTGGCAAAGGAGATGGAAGATGAATAGGAAGAAGAGATAAAATTGGGAGGGAGACATGAAGGAAGGAAGGCTAAGGAAAGTTGAAGGGAGAAGCAGAGTTAGATGTGACCAAAATATATTGTAAGCATGCATAAAGTTCTCAAAAAAAAAATAACTTTTTAAAAAGGTCTTTGAAAGTTGTTACTGGATTCCATGCAAATTTTATCAATCAGAATTTGTGCAAAACTGGGTTCCCTAGGAACAGTGCCAAGAGTACTGTGTGTGAGTTTAATTGTTTAAAAGACACTCCTCACCAGGCGGTGGTGGCGCACGCCTTTAATCCCAGCACTTGGGAGGCAGAGGCAGGCGGATTTCTGAGTTCAAGGCCAGCCTGGTCTACAGGACTATACAGAGAAACCCTGTCTCGGAAAAAAAGAAAAAAAGAAAGAAAGAAAGAAAGAAAGAAGAAAGAAAGAAAGAAAGAAAGAAAGAAAGAAAAAGACATTCCTCCAGGGGAAGGGAGCCCAGCCAGGTGCAAATGAAGGAAAGTGGTAAGCTGGTTGAAGGTGGCTTGAAAGTGTCCCCCAAAGTTCCATGTCTTAAAGGCTTGGTCATCAACCTGTGGTTCTTTTTGGAGGTGCTGGAACCTTTAAAGAGGTAGACTCTAGTGAAAGAGAGTGAGGCCACTTGGGGGCACTCCTTTAAAAGAACACTGGGACCCTGGCCCCTGTGCTGTCATAGGTCCAAAGCAGTAGGGCTAAAAGACCATGAACTGAAATCTCTGAAACCATGAACCACAGATGAAAACCCTTTCTCATTTTAAGCTTGATTACCGCAGGTCTTTTGTCATGGCCACAGAAAGCTAGCTGATACACTGAGCTAACATGCTGTATTAGGCCATGTGCTGTGAAGGCAGGCAGCAAATGAGCTGGCTGTGGTTTAATATGTGAATAAAACCCCTGTGAGCCCCACTATGAGTATAGTCCAGGGGTTACTCAAGACTTGGCAAAGGATTTGTGAGTTTATGTACTGCCATCCATTAGGCAGCTGTTCAAACATTATAGCAGAGTGTAGGTGAATTTCCCAGCTCCCACTGGAAACAAATGCTTCTAGATACCCAAGTCCTTCCATGTCTCTCTTTCCTCAACCTCCAAGTTGAGTGTTCTACATAAGAAGACTGAGAAAGATGGGTGTGTCTAAATTATTCAAGGAAATCATTATACATTTTAGCTGTTATAATTCCTTTCCATCACTGTAATGTTCTCCTTTGTCTTGGAGACAAAGGGCAGCAATATAGTCTGTGAGTGTCCTCGCATCTTCAGAGCACAGCCGAAGTTTAGAGAAAGAGATGAGGAAGGCAAACCAGAGCCATACCAGGAAGCCTCTGGAAGATTGCCCTAAATTCAGTGAAATTTCATGAGTCATATCGCCCAGGGTCATGAAATATTACAGGCAACCTAATTCCACTGGAGTGATATGCAGAGACAATGAGGTAAATGCCTTGGTAGGCACTTTGACCAGGAGCTCCAAAACAGAAATTTCTTGCAAACCTCTCCTTGAAAGCATGGACTGCACAGAACTCAGATTACTGTGTACTTTTCTGTCTGTCATCTACTTTCCTTGGCCTTTCCCCAAATTCTCTTAGCTTCTGTAAGGCTGACACTTGTGTATGGTGGGAACAGAACATAGGTCCTCACACATGACTGATACACACTCAGGCCTTTCTCTTGTATCACCTAACCAATCACATGATAATGAACCATGATGCTCCAGTTGGTTGCCATTTGCTGCATCCATGGAGCTAGAGGCTTAGCCTTTCTGGTATTTATGCACTAAGCACGGGGGAAGAGAAGTTTCTGGAAATCACTTCAGGGTATTACTAGAGGAAAGGGGAATAAAATACAGTTTTCTCCAACTGTTCCCTCCCTTTGCTTCCTCTTCCATGGCAAAATATCTCAAAGGAATTTTCTTTTTTAAAAAAGATTTATTTTATTATTTACTTATGTGTTCGTGTGTATGTATGAACATGTGCAAGGACAGCTGAAGGTGTCAGGTCCTCTAAAGCTGAAGTTACAAGTGATTGTAAGCCACCTGATGTGGGTGCTGAGAACCAAACAGCAAGTGCTCTTAACCATTAATTACCTCTCCAGTCTCTCACAAGAATTTTCTATTGTTACACTCTACTTTTATTATTTTCCAGGGACAATTCTGTCCTGTCATGCCACAGACAGCACCTTGTTGAGTTAGATATCTAATGAAGGCCACTGGATGGCCGACTATGTGGCAGCAGCTCTGCTTAGCTCAGGCCGCCATGCGCCTTGGCCTGAAGCTCCGCTCCACAGCTGGAAGCAGCCAGAGGCCATGCACATGCCACAGCTAGAAATGGCCAGCCAGAGACACCAGTGTGGGAGATGGCTCTGCCAATCTTCCACACTGTCTCCACAAGGCTGGGCTGAGCCCAGACCATCCTGCCATTCACATGGGCCCCATCGAAAATGAGACTCTAATGCTTAGATTATTCAAAGGCTTTATATATTTGGTAATGCTCAATAAAAAATGCCCACACAATCAGAGGTGTAACCCAATACCCAACCTAAATATATCAACTACCTTTGACTGCTAGACACACACACACACACACACACACAACTCTACTTCCATGTTCCCCTCTCTCTGGTCCTCTCTCACCTAGCTCCTCCTCTTCCTTCTTTTCTTCCTCTCCTTCTCTTCCTCTCCTTACTCCTCCCACCCTAGCTCCTCCCAACTTTCAGGAAAAATATCCTGCTACAGCACCTCTCCATGGTCATTGACAATTTTTTGAGTACCAAAATGTAAAGCAGGTCTCCAGTCTGTCCTTGTCCTCAGCCTCTCAGGGGCTGACCTGATAATTGTTGCATCCTTCAAATATGGGCTTGCGTCACCCATACCTGGCCAGCTATTGCTGCCATTTTTATCTTTACTGTTCTCCACCCTCTGCTGGGCTTCCAAATATGGTGGAATAATATAATCTGAATTTTTAAACCATCAAACCTTTTCCCATTTGCCTCAACTTCGGTGCCAATGGCTGCAAAGTGAACCCCACTTCTATAACGAACTCCAGATTTGTGCCTCCTTTTGCCAATCGTATTTAGAAGATAATCATCTCAACTCTGCTCGAGTCCTCTGTGCATGCTTCTGCCATGGACCCAGCCTCCACCATAGCTCACCTGGACTCTTGCATCAGTCTCTAGACTTCCTGCTTCCACATCTGCCAGAATGATTTTATTAAAAAATTCAGATTATATTACTCCCCTGGTTCCTGCCTTCTACTGAGTATACATTGCACCTGAAATTAAAAGAAAACAAGAGCCCAAGTCTTCAGCGTAGATTCCCTGGATCCTACCACCCTACTCTCTGACCTCCCTTGCTAGCACTGACTTTCCAAAGGCAGACAGACAAGAGTGGTCAGCCCTTGGATATGTTGGGCACAGAAAATTAAAAAAAAAAAAAAAAAAAAAAAAAAAAAAAAAAACAGTAATCATACAGCCTTAGTTGGCCTGCTTTTTTGTATTAGCAATTCTTAGCAAACTCAGTAATTAAAATTTGTTAACCTGAGTTTAAAACTATTACTGGATTTATGAAGAATTTTCTTTTGTGATTAAATTTTTTCAAAAATTTATTTTATGTGTATGGGTGTTTTGCCTGCATGCACACCTGTGAACCATTTTTCTGCCTGGTGCCTGAAGAAACCAGAAGAGTGTGGCAGATTCCCTGAAACTGGATTTACAGAAGGTTGTGAGCCACCATGGAGATTCTGGGAAATTAGAACAGGATCTTCTAGAAAAGCAGCCTGTGCTTTTAACTGCTCAGACTTCTCTCCATCCTAAATTTCACTTTTATCTTTTAATTGTTTGTATGTGTGTGCCTGTGTCTGTGAGTGCAGGTGCTTGTGAAGGTAAAAACTTTGTGTCCTGGGTTGTGTGCACTCAGCTATGGATGTGGATATGACAATGCTTTACTCTAACGAAAGGTCAAGTACCACCCTTCAGGATGGATACAAACAGCACAGCAGACTTTACAGAAGTACTTTTCTCCCACTGTCAGTCACAAGCATCAGCATCCTTAACCCAGACCACCCATCCAAGCTCAAGGTCTCTCTATTTTCTAAAACGAATACCTGAGATAACCAACTTCTAAAGGGAAAAGTGTTAATTTGTTCCGGCCATATAGAAGGTGTAAATCATTCTACTGAGGAGGCTATGCTCTCCTTCCTGAGTGTGTGTGCAGTGTGACCAGCAAGCCTCCAGATCCTCCCACCCGTGAAGCTCCTGTGATGACAATATTTCAGAGTGACACACCTAATCATCTCTAGGGTTTCCATGCTCCACACACAGCTGGGACTCAATGGCGGGAAATCTTAGGGATCAGGATGTTGCAATGGAAAGGCAATTTTAAGTAAAGGATTTCTCTCCTTTCTCCAAATGTGTATTGTATCACTGTCAGCTCCAGCCTCAAGCTGCAGGTACATATTGGTGCCATTCTATGGTTACAGTTTTGATCTGGAATCTCTCTCCCACGTCTACATAGTAGATCTGTTTGCCAGACTGAGAGTCTAGAACACAGGAATGGTGGGACAATTATTAGATGGAGTCTGGGGCAAGATCTTCAGGTTGTTGGCAGTATACCCTGGCCCTGGCTGCTTTATCTTTCTGCTTTTTGGATGTGCGGTAGATAGTTTTGTTCCACATAGGTTTCTACTATGCCACAGGCCAAAAGCAATAGGGCCTATCAATTTATAGTAAGCAGAAACATACTTTCTCTCTATATAATACAGCTGCACCCAGTATTTATTATAGTGTGTGGTAGTTAGCTTTAACCGTTAAATTGACATAATCTAGTATCACCTGGGAAGGAATTCTCAGTGAAGCTGGGTTGGCCTGTGGACATGTCTATGGGGCATTATCTTAATTGAGTTAATTCAGTGGGAAGACCTGACCCATTATGGGTGGTACTATTTCCTAGGTAAGGGACCCTGAACTGTGTAAGAGTGGAGAAATTGAGGTGAGCACAAGCAGGCAGGTAGTTGAGCACGCATACATTTCTCTCTGCCCTTGTTTATGGATGTATATGATCAGCTGTATGCAGCTGATGAACTGTAACCTGGAATTATGAGATAAGATAAACATTTATTCCCATGAATTGCTTTTTGTCAGGATGTTTTATTGCAGCAATAAAAACAAAGCTAGACCATAGTGATGGCTGCACAGGAATTGTTTATTTATCTTTCTTATTTTCTACATTGGTAAGTTACTAATAGTTATTACTATTTGTATATATGTGGTACGTGTGTGTACATGTTTATCAGTGTGTGTGTGTGTGTGTGTGTGTGTGTGTGTGTGTGTAGGCCAGAGATTAATCTTAGGTGTCTTCCTCAGTAACTCTCTACCTTATTTTTTTTACTGTTACATTTGTTGGTTTTCTTTTGTCTTACAAAGAGAGACTATGAAGCTGTGGCTGTGCCATAACTCATGATGTAAACTAAGTTGGCTTCAAATTGACATAGATCCACCTGCCTCTGCCTCCTGAGTGCTGGGAATAAAGCCATGCACCAGCACACTGAGCTTCCATCTTGGATTTTGCCACACTGAATCTGGGTCTCATCCATTTTGCCAGACTGTCTGGCCAATGAACTCCAGGGATTCTCTTGTCTCTGCTTCCTCAGCTCCTGTATTATCTAGGTGTGCAACAATGTCCCCAGATTTTTATGTGGGTGCTGAAGATTCAAGACTCATGTAACATCAAGGAAGAGGGAGGAGACAATTTTAAAGCCAGAAGATAGTGCTTGGGAATACTGACTTCTGAGCATGACACGGATGGCACAGCATTTATGAGGTCACTACTGCTGTGGCTACATGCACAGGATCAAGCCCAACGGTCGTCCAGCACTCCAACAAGCAGCAATGACTGGACCCAGTGAGTTATTAGCAAAGAGAGAGAGAGAGCAAGAGAGAGAGAGAGAGAGAGAGAGAGAGAGAGAGAGAGAGAGAGAAGAGAAGAGAAGAGAAGAGAAGAGAAGAGAAGAGAAGAGAAGAGAAGAGAAGAAAAGAAAAACAAAAACCCAAACCAAAATAAATCAATAGGACATTAAGGGGAAGGAGGTGCATATGACTAAGGCACATTGTTTATATGTATGAAATTGTCAAAGCATAGATAAAAACACTCAGATGAAATTGCAAATACACACATATGCAAAGAAACTGTAGTAGATGCTGCTTGGAATTCCTGGGTCTTCATCACTCTGGTGCTGGCCTGGCATGGGATGGGTGTCAGAACTTGCATCTAAGAACAGGCAGGGCCACTCCTCTGCACTCACTACAGGCAGAAGGGCCAGGAGTACCACTCCTGACCTAGCATCCTTTGAAAGAACTGGCTAAGACTGTCAGCCTCTACTCCTACACTGTTAACTTTGCAGTGTGCCCGCTAACAGCCTCTGAATTTCTTCACAGCAGTAATGCCCAGTTAAATTTTACGGGCTGCAAGCTTAATAACATCCCTTAACTAACTGTGCACCATTCCTTTTCTGTCTGTATTAGCTGCTTCCCTGTTACTGTGATAAAGTCTATGGCCAAAAGCAACTTACCGAAGAGAGAGGTCATTTTACTTACTGTTTCAGAGTCCATTACGAGGGTGGTGTTGGGGCGGGGGCACATATGGCAGTGAGCAGTTGGAGCAGGAAGCTAAGAGATCAAACATTCAACTTCAAATACTGAAATAGAGAATGGACTGGAAGTGGGACAAGGCTGTTGTCTTAGTTACATTTTTGTTGGTGTGGAGAGGTACCATGGCCAAGGCAACTTACAAAAGAAAGGATTTGATTTGGGGGCTTGCTTACAGTTTTAGAAGGATAGTCCATGACCATCATGGTAGGCAGCTAGGTGGCAGGCAGGCACAGTGCAGGAGCAGCAGGTGAGAACTCAAATCTGATCCACATGCCTGATGCAATGAGAGAGCTCCCTGGAATGGCATCCTCCAGCGAGACCATAACTCCCACTCCTTACCAAACAGTTCTACCAGCTGGAAACCAAGCATTCAGGTATATGAGCCCATGAGAGCTGTTGTCACGCAAACTACCATAGCTATAAATGCTTAAAGTCCACCCCCAGTAATGTACTTCCTTTAGCAAGACTGTACCTCCACAGGTTCTATGACTTTCTCAAATAGCATCATCGACTGGGGACTAAGCGTTCAAATACAGGAGCCTGTGGGGGACATTTCTCATACAAACCAACACACGATCTTTTTCTTTGACACCTGTCATGTTTTCTATACAGATATTGTGCTACTGATCAGGCAAACAAAGAAATATAACAACACAAAAGCAGACCAGATGAGTAGCTGCTGATTTCCATAGTGTAAGTACTCTCTCCACAGCCTATTTTAAGCTCCTAATGGGGCATCCGTGTATGTGAAAGTGGGAAGGGAACCTATAGTTTGCCTTCCCCGCCAGTGCAAGCTGCCTACAGCACAACACTTCCCCCCCCCAACCTCGTAAATAAACATCATACCTTTAAATCTTTATTTTGGAGCCCACTTTGGGGACAATACAAAGAAATATGGAAACCAAAGTCCAGAGAAACTGGCTAGTTTTTTTAAATGTATACTACACTTGGCCAAGAGCTGAAAGAATGGTTTATTATTACTTCATTAGTAACATGATAAGCTGTGACATTATGTCAGACATAGTGTGCACGTGAGTTACTTAGACTTTCAGTGTTTGTCCATGGTAATGTATTAGATGCTGATGCTTTATCCAGGGTAGTGAAAAGAATTCTGGTCTTATTATAAAGGCTCAAGCAGATCATAAAATTCTATATTGCAACATTGTATCATAATGTCCTGCCAAAAGGCTTGATTTTACTCCATCCATTATTCTTTGCCATGACAGTTTCACTAGACCTGTTCTCATGTTTGCTTATGTAATTAGCAAGATTGACTTTGCATCTTCAGATGAGAAGCATATTTATTGCATTCTTCAGTAGAACAGAAATGAACTAATCGGTCTTGGGGTTTGTCCTTTCAGAAAAGTGTTGTTATAATACATTTAGAACCTCGTAACTTTTGAGAACACTGCCTGGAAGTTGCTTCTTCTTAAAACTATTTTTTCTACTGCCAAAAAATTCAAGGCAGCTCATCTTCTTTTTTTTTTTTTTTTTTTTTTTTTTTTGACACTGTATTGCCAAGTGCATGCAGCCCAAACGGCAGGAATTACCCTCCAGTGTGCGGAATGAAAGGATTTCAATTCTCAGGAACATTCCATCGTGGACTCCTGCAAAAAACTGGGTTAGTGTGCCAAATATATGGGATGTGAGTTGAATGCTAAGAGTAGCTTGGCTTGCTGCCTCACACAGTTCTCCAGACTTCTAGTAGCCATCTTACAAGAGTTTGCCTCACTTCTCTGGTAAAAGTAAACATGGCTTTCAGAGATAAATCATGTCTACTCATCTTTGTCTTTTACATTTTGTATTTATGTCTCCATTAATACCCTCATCTATTTAAATCTGGTCTTTAAGACTTTCCCAGTGGGGTTGAATCCAGAGCCTCTTGCATGCTACAGGCAAGAACTCCCCAATTCTTCAAGCTTCTTTTCAATTTAACAGAGTGTTCCAAAATTGCTATCATCTGCCCAAGCAGCCCTAGCTAGCTAGCATTTTGTAACTGTGGGTACAGTACTTTATGTTTAATTTTTGTGGCATAGAATCAGATATTTGGTCTAATTATGCAAATTAAAACCTAAATATATTGTAGAGTGGGTCACTGGCAGGCTGTTAGGTCTAGCCAGTTAGTTCTCTTACATTAGGTATCATTAGGTATACACAGTGGACATGACAGGAATACTTGAAAATACTGGCACATGGAGAAATGAACAAGTCACATCTCCTGTTTTTTTTGTTTTTTGTTTTGTTTAACACTGGTCCAGGTTTTGCTGGGTTTTCCTTTCATCACATCTTGAACAACTCAAGCTACATTTATGGATGTGTTTATCTTACTCTTTATTTGATGTTGAACACCTTAAAGGCAAGGACTTGGTCTTATATGTATATCATTCATCCAGGTGTCTCCTTGCTCAGCGAAATTATATATATATAAATTTGTGAGACAGAGTCTCATGTATCCCAGGGTAGCCTTGAACTCTCCATGTAGCTCCAACTCCTAATCCTCCTGCCTCCTTCTCCGAAGTGCTGGGATTACAGGTACGCTCTACCATGCTTGGCTCTCTGAATGAGTAATATCATTAAACTGAAGCAAATGGAAAGGTGAACGTCTCTTTTCAGATCAGAGCTTGAGCTAGCAACAGAACTTAGACTCACTACTCCACGTTCCTGTCTGCTTTATCCTCTGTTTATAACTTAAAGCATGATTTCTGGCATGTGAGCCTTTTGTGTCTAAATAGTTTATTATTAGCGGAATAGCTTGTGGGTTTAAAATGGCGACTCATATGAATGCCTCTTCGGATGACACTTTGAAAGTGTTGAACTTTACTCTGCTTCAGCAGATTGAATCTGTCACCGTCTCCTCTAAGTGTGGCCCAAAGTTGTGGGTGGTGGAAAGCACAGCCTGTGGACCACATGTGTCCTCCAGGCTGTACTGGAAACATGGAAGCTTCTTGAATTCCAGATGCCACTTAGGCTTCCAGGACAGTTGGCCTGAGAAAAGCCATCCCTGGGAGATTCAGAGCCAGTGCTGGGCTGGGCCTTGGAAATGGCACTGCTTCCCTTGGTATGCCTGGTGGCTGTTTGGGTCTGCTTTCAATTGAGCACTCAGAAACTCTTAGGGCAACTCTTTGCTCCAGCCTGATTAGACAAGCCAGATCTCTCCCTGCCCCTTCATCACTTTATTCTGATCCTCTTCTCTTCTATGTGCTCCATCTAGTAACAACCTCATCAAACCCCACGCTTCTCCTTGACTGGTGTTCTTCAGCACCTATTGCTCCTGTCCTGAAGTTTCATTCAGCCTAGACAGGACTACAGGATCCTTCTCTACAGTGTCAGAGTCCTCCCCCGATTCCTTGTAGCTGGTCACTGTTTGGAATCTTTAGTTTAAAGGCCTCTTTGGCCTTCTCTTGTGGGAAGAGATCGAGTGTCTTAAGGACAGGGTTCTTCATGTGGGCTCTAAGTCAGCAGCATGAGCACTGCCTGGTTAGTTGTTAGAAAGATTAATTCTCTGGCTCCAATTCTGACCGCAGAGTCAGAAACTCTGGAACCAGAGCCCAGCAACCTGTGTACATGTGTTTATAGTTGGGGCAAAGTATACACATTATACAATTTACTTGGAACCATTTATGGTGGTTTGACTAAGAATGGCCCCATAGGTTCATATATTTGAATGCTTGGTCATTAGGGAGTGGTGCTACGTGACAGAGATTAATTAGGAGGTGTGACTTTGTTGGAGGAAGTGTGTCACTGGGGAGTGGGCTTTGGGGTTTCAAATGCTCAGGCCAGGCCTAGTGTCTCTTCCTGCTGCCTGCTGATCAAGATATAGAACTCTCACCTACTTCTCCAGCACCATGTCTGTCTGCATACTGCCATGCTTCACACCATGATAATGAACTAAATCTTTGAGCTATAAGCCAGTCCCAATGAAATGTTTTGCTTTATAAGAGTGCCTGAGATTATGGTGTCTCTTCCTAGCTATAGACTAAGACACCACCACTATTCATTTCTAGAACTATCAAAATTGTCTCAAAAAGAAAGTCAATATTCTGAATAGAGAGATGTCTCGGAGGTTAGGAGCACTGGCTCTTCTTCCAGAGGTCCTGAGTTCAATTCCCAGCAACCACACTGTGGCTCATAACCATCCATAATGAGATCTGGTGCCTTCTTCTGACCTCCAAGCATGCATGCAGGGAGAACATTGTATTCAAGTGATGGTAGATGCTGGCAAGGATGCGGAGAAAGAAGAACACTCCTCCATTGTTGGTGGGAATGCAAGCTGGTACAACCACTCTGGAAATCAGTCTGGCAGTTCCTCAGAAAATTGGACATAGCATTACCTGAGGACCCAGCTATACCACTCCTGGGCATATACCCAGAAGATGCTCCAACATATAACAAGGACATATGCTCCACTATGTTCATAGCAGCCTTATTTATAATAGCCAGAAGCTGGAAAGAACCCAGATGTTCTTCAACAGAGGAATGGATACAAAAAATGTGGTACATCTCCACAATGGAGTACTACTCAGCTATTAAAGATAATGAATTCGAGAAATTCTTAGGTAAATGGACGGAACTAGAAAATATCATCCTGAGTGAGGTAACCCAATCACAAAAGATCACACATGGTATTTACTCACTGATATGCGGATATTAGCCCAAAAGCTTGAAATAACCAAGATTCAACTAACTGACCACATGAAGCTCATGAAGAAGGAAGACCAAGTGTGGATGCCTCGGTCCTACTTGGAAGGAGTGACAGAATGCTCAAGGGAGCAAATATGGCGACAAAGTGTGGGACAGAAAGTCAAGGAGGGGCCGTCTGGAGACCACTCTACCTTGGTATCTGTTCCATGTGCAGTCACCAAAGATAGATGCCGATATGAATGTCAGGAAGTGCATGCTGACAAGAGCCTGATGTAGCTGTCTCCTCGGAGGTCTGCCAGAGTCTGACATATCCAGAGGCGGTTGCTTGAAGCTACCCATTGATCTGATCAAGGGTTCCCAATGGAGAAGTTGGAGGACTGAAGGAGCTGAAAGGATTGGTGGCCCCAGGAGGAGAGCAACAGTGCCAACCAACCAGAGCTCCCCAGGGTCTAAACCACCAGCCTGGGAGCACAAAGGGAGGCACCCATGACTTCAGCTGTATACTTAGGGGAGGATGGCCTTGTCAGGCATGGGTGGGAGAGGAGATCCTTGGTCCCATGAAGGCTGAACACCGAGCAGGGAGGAATTCGAGGGTGGGGAGGGGGAAATAGGGGGTAGATGGGGGCACACCCTTGTGGAGGTAGGTTTGGGGATGGGATAGGGGGTTCCTGGGTGGTGGGGGGAATGGGGTGAGGGGATAAAATCTGAAATGTAAACATAATATCCAATAAAAATATGAAAAAGGAAAGCCAATATTCATTAAGCAACAGCTTATCATATGCCATTCATGAGATTCTAGGTATCCCAACTTCCCATCTTCATGAATATGTCTGTGGAATGTCATCTCCTGTGTTATCCTAAAACATATGTCTTGTTGTGTGCCATGCTGTACTGAATTGCCTTCTTCTTACAGGCTCAGAAATATGCCTCTGTGTATATACAGCACATTTTATCTGTCTGCTGATGGACATTTGGGCTTTTGCTGTAAGCACTGTTGCACTATGTAATTTGAGACCTTGCCTTCAGTTCTTTGGAACTGTTCAATTGTATGAATGGGTAAGCTTCTCATCTGTTTCTATGGTGATAGCAGCATTCACATTTCCATCACCAAGACCCGGTGTTCCTGTCTCTCTATAGCTCTGTCACTTATTGTTTTCCTAAGTGTCTTTATAGTCATTTTATTCTCTCTCTCTCTCTCTCTCTCTCTCTCTCTCTCTCTCTCTCTCTCTCTCTGTGTGTGTGTGTGTGTGCATACACATGCATGTGAAGGTCGGAGGACAACCCGAGGGAATGGGATCTCTCCTTCCATTATTCACATGGAACTCAGGTCAACAGGCTTGGTGGTGAGTGCTTTTACCCAGAGGCACCTCACCAGCCCTGTTTCCCATATTTTGAAGATAGCCTTCCATAGGAAAATATGGAAGATGAGCCAGTGCTCTTGTTATAATTTTGGTTTGTATTTGCCTAGTTGCTAGTGACACCTTTTAAGCATCTTTTCATGTGCTCTGCAGCATGCTTATATGTGTTCTTTGAACAATGTGCTTCATTGTTGAGTCATAGGTGTTTTTTATATTAGAAACCAAGCATTTATTAAACACATGATACATAAATATTTTCTGCCATTTTATATGATCTCACCACTCTATTATTTCTGTTTTTTTTTTAATGTACAGAAGTTCTAAATCTTGAAGAAGTACAATTCGTGTACTTCTCCTTTTGTCAAAATCTGACTTTTGGGGTACTGTATCCAAGAAATCATTCCCAAATGTAACATCATGATACTGTCCTCCTATATTTTCTTCTAAGAGATTCCATGTAGGTCCTTGATTCTTTGTGAACTAGCTTTTATGTATGTGGTACTAAGTAGAGGATCAGCTTCATTCTTTTGCATATGGACATTTTCTATATTTGTTGAAGAGACTGTCCTTTCTTCACTGAATGGTTATGAATGACTGCCCTCCAAGTCAAGCAACTACTATATTGTACAGTACAGCTGTGCCCTTTGCAAAAGGACCATCACGGATGGGCTTGTTGACTGTTGACAGCTTCTCATGGAGGGTTGGAGAGTGTCATGGGATGCTCTACTGAGTATCCAGTGGCTCCCTACAACCTGTTGTGTACAACTCTGCCTTAATTGCTGTGGCCTTGAGGAAGAGCTAGAGTGTATAGGTAGGGACGACTATGGGAAAGGGGGCTCCATTTATGTAGCTACCCAGTTTGTTCCTGCTCGGTAAAGACTTTCTAGACACAGCCTGTTGAGGGAGGAATGCCCACACCCCTGTAAGTGACCCTCACTTATGCTCTGTAAGAAAGCCCAATGCACTCATTAGCTCCCTAGACAGAACTTTGGCAGAACTGTGCCTTGGTTTGTTTTTGGAACCTTCTGAGGAGAGTAACCTTTGCTTTTGTCTCCCTCTGGAAAGTGTTTTTTTTTTTTTTTTTTTTTTTTTTTTTTTTTTTTTTTTTTCAATAAATGGCTTTGGCACTCTTATATCAATCTAGATTCTAGGTGTTGTTTGACACTACTGGAGAGTTGTGAACTAATGCCTATTCACTGATAACAGACCAAAGTAAGGATACCACTGAAGTCCAACTTGGTGAACCAGGGAATTTACTGAAGTCACTTTAAAAAGCATGGGTGAGGGGTAACTTTATGAGCAGCTTGGAGTCACAGATGTCACAGTAAGACTAACTCAGCCACATTCAAGCATGGCAGCTACAGGTGTCACCAAGGTTTGTGGTTCCCAGAAATGTGTATTCAGCACAGGCCTAGAAGATAGAGTTATCCTAAAGCTGTCAAGTAGTACAAAATTCCATGACAGATTGATTTCCCCCTCCTCTTAGAGACCCAGGCTTATTTAACTGACAAATTGGACTTGGTTTCCTAGTTAACTGTATCTTTCAATGGTCAGTCATCATCCAACTCTGAAGTAAATGTTAGCTGATTAAAGTAGGAAAGGTTAAAACGTTTAAACCATATGCTGTAGATCTCAACAATCAAGTCAATATGTTTAAAGGGAAGAATTATTGGAGGGTTTATAAAGCCTGGCCTGAACAAATTAATTCATCAGTTTGCCAAGGGTCTGCCAATGAATTCAAGAACCCATTCAAAAAGAGAAACATCTGCTACAATTTAAGTTCCCATTTCTAAGTGCATGCTGCAGATTGTTCTTTCTGTACAAGGTTACACATTTACACAAATGTATTTGAGAGTTGATTTGAAATCACTCCAGTGTTTCTGAAAATCAGGAGGCAAATTGCTGAGTGGTGTCAAAGATTACTGGCCTGTCCTCTAGTTCTTGGTGCTGGAAAAGAACCTGAACTTTCCTGGAACTGAAAAGTGTGCCAACAAACCAGGATGACAGCTGAGTATGCAAATCCTCTACCTACCCATGCTGGACTTCCTGAGATCACGTCCCTAGTGGGACAGTCAAAGGCACTTCCAAGCATATACATATGAGTTTACCAGAGACACACACATCTGCCTTACACCTGCATTAACTCTAAACTTCAACTTAGACTAAATCCCACTGTATCTTGAGTAGAAAAAGCAGGTGACACACATCGATACTCAGACTGATTGCCTGTGAATTCACTCAGGGTTCATTCAGAGTCTTGTGGCCAGAGAACAGCTGTCTTTGGCTATGTGGCCACTGCTCTTTTGTTGCTAAGCATGGCCTTCCTTGACATTTTCAGCTGTGTTTTCATCAAAAAACGAGGTTCGCAAAGAGTCACAAGTTCTTGGTACTTGTGTGATCTCTAGGTTGGCTACAGTAGCGTTTCTTAAGAGATTATTGAAATTCAGAATCTTGGGTCCTACTCTGATCTTATGAATCAGAGTTTTCTTCTGCTGCTTCTCCTTCCTCTTCCCCATATTCTCTTTTCTTTCTCTTCTTTCTCCTCTTCCTCCTCTTCAGATAGAGTCTCACATAGCCCAGGCTACCCTCAAAATTGCCACAAAATGGCTCAGCAGTTAAGAGTATTGGCTGTTCTTGCAAAGGACCCAGGTTCATTTCTCAGCACCCACATGGCATTGTACAACCATTTGTAACTCCAATTTCAGGGGTTCCAATACCCTCTTTTGGTCTCCATAGGCATCAGGCACACACATGGTACATAGACATATATGTAGGCAAAGCACCCATACTCATAACATAAAGTAAATTTTAAAATTTTAAAAACTGTCATGTAGCCAAGGTTGGCCTTGAACTCCTGACCCTCCTGCTTCTACTTCCAAAGTACTGGAGTTCTGGTATTACAGGTATCCACCACTGTGCCCAAACCCACAATCTGTTTTTGATAAGACCCCCAGGTACCAGCTACTGCTTGAGAACCTCTGCTTCAAACCCATTTAAAGAAACCAATGGTGGGATTTGTATTCTAGAAGAGATGCTTCAAACCATTATAGCTGAACTATCTTACAAAAAATAACTTTCATAATGACTGATTTCTGTGTATATGAGGATTTTGTTCCAGACTTAGTAAAAACCAACTATTATGAGTTTGAAACCAATTCTTTAATTTTTATTTAAGGATTAGTGGAAGAGATTTGAGCAATTACTCCTAATTCTCCAAATCAAGAATCAACCTTTTAAAAAGATTTTGTGAGCTTAAGTTCATAACTCATAGTGTCCTCTTGCTTTTAGTTTATATTTGATATACATTACATGTTCTTGGCATTGTTTACAGTTTTTATCATAATTAACTGTGGCTATGTGTAGATTGTAGTTTTGTCAGAAAAAAAGGGGGTGGGGTGGGGAATCTCAGTTGAATGAAGTGGCTAATAGTGTCCCCAGGGAAAACAATTGGAAACAGCTTTCTTATAAGTCATACCTAGACAAGTACACACACACACACACACACACACACACACACACACTAGCATGTTAACTTCTGTGATCCAATGGCCTATATAATATAAATCCTGTGGCTTCATAATAACTAAACTAGCACCTAGACTCAGAAGTTATTGAGAGTCAAGAGCTAAATTTTGCTCAAGGGTCTTTGTGAAGTGACAATTTGCATTAGTTTTCAATACATTTACATTTTAAATTATGTGTATATGTGTGGGTATGTGCATCTGAGTGCAGGTACCCTAGGAAGTCACAGGGGTGTGTCAGACTCCTTGAAGCTGGGGTTATAGGCAGTTGAGTGTTACCTGATGAGGATGCTGGGAGCTGAACTCGAGTTATCTGCAAGACAAGTACATGTTCTTAGTCACCACTGAACTATGTCTCCAGCCTCTGGATTAGCACTCACGAAAAAATCCATAGAGACAGATAAAGAAGAGTCAATTCTATTCCTTATATTTTCTACTTAATAAAAATCCACAAGATCAAATCCGAAATTCTTTCACTGTGGCTGTGATCTACTTGAGGGCACCAGAGGCCTTGACTGAAATGTGCTGCATTCACCATGTGACTTGGGCATAATAGATGTGTCAAGGATCTAGCAAGGTGCCTTAAGGCCTATCTCCATGTAATGTCAAGAAGTTCAGGGTGAGCTAATGCCTGTATTTGGTTGTTTTTAAATTGTCCTCCAAGGCAGCTGAAGCAAATGGACAGTCTTGAATTGCCCAGAGCTAGGACTCACGGGGCAAATCAGGTCAACGTGGCAAATCAGGCAGTATATGAAGAGATATAAGACAAATAATATAGAAATAACTTCAGAAAGAAACGTCTCAGACCATTCTACACAAAGGACCTTTGCTGTGAAATAGAGCATGGGATGAAAATGCGCTCAGCACCAGTGGTCCCTGGCACGATGCATGGTCACTACTCACATCACAGAAAGGCTGAAATGAAAATAGTAGTTTTCAAAACTACTGAGGCAATGCAAACTGGTATATTCAAAAGGTCTCAAATACAGGTTCAAGGGGAAATTGAGAAGGATTGTTAGGAGTAAGGAGTTTGTTAGTGAAGTCATTAATGCCACAGAAAGACAGGCAGATAGTGATGGGGCTCTGGAGAAAGGAAATCAGGCCCCTTGTGGCAGAGATGGGATCTGTTTCTGAGGATGAGGTGGTTTCACAGTACAAGTCTGCAGCCAGACTCTCTAATTCCCAGACAGAAAGTAGGAAGGCAATAGGAAGAAGGATGCACCAGTACCCACTTCAATGTGAACTCACTCTCCCAGGTGAGAAACTCCAGTACCCAAATGTCTGTTAGCTAGAGAGTCATAGACAGTGTCTCATGCCTCAGTAGGGGCCTGTCATATCTGCAAGGAAGGAAGGGTGGCTGCAGGAACTGTGGCCTGAGCAGCTGCTATATTCTAACCTTACACCTTCACAATATTCACCTTGAAAACAAATCCAGTAATGTTACACACACACACACACACACACACACACACACACACACACACCTTTCCTGAAAACAAAAAGGAAATATTTCTTGTTCCCTGTGTAAGGAGCTTGGAAGCCATCACTTTTTAAATGAGGAGAAAATGATAAACAAACTGAAGATTGAGTATCTCATTCTATGTATGCCACAAGTAAACTTGCCTCCTCACTCTGTGTCCTGGTTAGTTTTCTTTGTCAACTTGACACAAGCTAGTGTCATCTGAGAAGAGGGAACCTCGACTGAGAAAATGTCTCCATCAGATTGCCTGTGGTCAACAAGTCTGTGAGGCATTTTCATGTTTAATGATTGGTGTGGGAGGGCCTGGCACAGTGCATGGTCCCATCCCAGGAGAAGTGCATAACAAACCATACTGAGTAGACCAGTAAGTACGACTCCACAGCCTCTGCTTTAGTTCCTGCTTCCATGTTCCAGCTCTGTTTGAATTTTTGCCTTGGCTTCCCTCAATGATAGACTGTGATTGGGATGTATAAACACATATTTTGACTTACAGCTCCCAAGATTGCCATTACCACAATGGCATTCCCATTATCATAGCAGCAGAAACCAAACTAAGACACCTTAAACAAGAAGACATATGTATAGAGAACACAACCTACTAGATATAAGCAAAACTGCAACTCCCAGGGCTGAAGTAGGAAACCAGGCTCATAAACATGACAAATCCATCAGAGTAGATGAGTCTGGGAATTATGTGCTCCAAAGGGTCAAGCACACGTGTGCGCTTTTAAGTCTTTACTAGAGAACCATGGTTCTCACACTGAGGCTGAAGGAAGTTCCTGTGTACTTTAAGAGAAAGCCTAAAATGAATCAGAGCACTCATAAGGCCTGCCTCAAGAGAGCTAGTTTGCCAGAGCCCAGAGGCAGGCTTGGCAGAGCCTAACTGTCTAGGAGAAGAACACACCCATCATTATACCTCTGTAGAAATTCTGACCATTTAAGCATGGGACATTACTGAAAAGCATTGCATGATCACAGCCTGGGGGCTCACTGGCTTACCAGAAGACCGCACAGCACAGTGGACCACAGATAGCTTTTCCAACACCTTCATTACACTAAAGGACCTTTCTTTTTTCCTTCCCCCCCCCTTTTTTTTACATTAAAGGATTATTTCATGATAGGCTTTCAACAACAACAAAGTAACAAGCTACATTAAGTAGTGAAATATAAAAATATGTGCATGCATGCATTATGAAGTCCCAAACCAAAGCAACAAAACCTCCAAACTCAGATACAGAATAGGCACTATCACCAAATTCAGACATGGTTGGGATATTGGGACCAGCAGCTTGAAAACTTAAAGCAACCATGTAAATGTGTTTAAGGCTCGGACAAAAAAATCATCAATTATCATGTAAGAGCAATTAGCTAATACAAGCAAAAGGGGAGGTCCTAAGAATGAGTCAGAGATGAAAAACATTGATACAAAAAATGAATGCATTTCACAGGCTTATCTCCAGATAGAACTGAGCTTAAGGCCATGACAACAGAAAGCTCAAAAATTCAAAAGAATATGGAAAAGATTGAAATAAAATCAAACAACTATGCAGGAACTGTGAATGATCCACAAAAGATGTAATGTATGCATTGGGGAACATAAGAAAGAGAGAAAGAAAGGAGGCGATGCTGGAAGCCCAAGGGACTTTGTTCTCTGTATGTCTGTAAACTGAGAATCTGCACACATAGTGACATTCTCTGAAACAAGAGGGAAACATAACCATTCTCTCTCAGATGTATGCTCTGCTTTCCCTGCCTGACTTATCGATTCACCAGCCTCTGGACAGTATATTGACCATGGAGTGAAAGCTCCCCTCCTTACTCCACTGATCAAGCTTTGCAGCTTCTGGAAAGTCCACCTTGATGTTCCTTGTATGACTCAGTACCATGCTCACTGCTGATAAATAGTCTCATTATGACTCCTCAGTGCCTACTTTTGACAGCTTTCAGTAGAAGAAATGAGTTACTATGCAGATGTTTCCTTCAGGCGATTTCTCCTCAATTATAATTGGCTAAGTCTATTCTGAGAAAGTTTCCTTCTGAAAATGTTCATCTGTTAATGCCAAGTACTTGTTTTTGCCAGTCTCTGTCCCTCAAAAGAGCAGAAGACACCAGTGGCTATGATTTTCTATTGTAACACGAGTTTTTAAAAAGATGCCCTTTTTTAGTGATCCAGAGTTTATGTGTGTTTCAGATTTTACGAGGAGAAGGAAACTGAAAAGCTGCCATATGTCTGGTGTGTCTGAGTACAGTTGAATGAAAGACAGACTTTGATGTGTGAGGTGGAAAGCAGCTTCTGTTGAAGGTAACTTGAAAGACAGCAGTTATATTGGGTTGTCATGTATCATTTATCCCATGTAAAACCTTTTGTTGAAATTGAATCCCAATGTGAGGTAGTGAGAGCAAAACCAGTCTGATTCTGTTGTTGGAGGTGGAGCCTTCGTGAAGTGATTAGGGTTGGATGAACCCATTAGGGTGGAGACTCTGACCTAATGATGGCAGCTTTATAGAAAGAGGGAGAGACTAGTTCTCTCTCTCTCTCTCTCTCTCTCTCTCTCTCTCTCTCTCTCTCTCACACACACACACACACACATTTCTCAACATGTGCTACCCTGCACCATCTACATGCTGCCAGCAAGGAAGCCTTCACCAGATTACAGCTCCTTGACCTTGGACCAGAGCTGTGAGCCAAAGTAAGCATGTTTTCCCCTCCACTCCTCTTTTCTACTGTCCATTCCCCTTCCCGACTTCTCATTTCAGACCAGGTCTGACTGTACAGTCCAGGCTGGCCCTGTGATCCCTTCACTTCCATCACCCAAATAATTGGAGTGCATCTATGCCTAGTTTTCAACTTCTTTTTATTACTAACTTAGGTATGGTATTGTATTATTGGCAATAGAAGAGAGATTAAAACACAGGTTTTCCCTTCCCAGCTGCCTGGGGAACCTTGTATTTAATTCTGGTGCATCTGGAAGCAGAGACAAATCACCTGAGCACTTAGGGAGTGCCAGAGAGCCCAAATATAAGATGGAGCTGTGGGGGACTGGGACTGAGTATTGGCAGATGATCCTAGGGCCTGTTGAAAATTACAGTGAATTGTGAGAGATTTTCAAAGCACATATTAAAAGATAGACATGGTGGTGCACATTTGTAATCCCAGCACTTGGGAGGCTGAGGCAGGATTACAGGTTCAGGGTCAGCCTTGCTTCATAGTGAGATCTTGTCTTAAAGACAAGGATGGAAAGCGAAGGGGCAGAGTAAAAAAGAAACATACAAGGGGTGGCAGAATAAAAGGAAACACAAAGGAAGATGAACATGACTAAAAACAAAAGAATTGAGTGCTGATTGTGAAGTTAATAATAATATTTTTTTAACAGCAATTACTTAGTTTTGAATTTTTGTGTTAATTTAGGCCATAACAGATGACTCGGATGATACATAAACCTTATAAAGGCATGTGATTGGCATTGCCTTTTGCCAAATCCTCCAAATAAGCAGTTTCTCCTCCACCACTCTGTTAACTCCTAGGTAAACCAATGCAAATTGCAGCTGTAGAGAGAGAGCAGCACTGTCACCACCACTGAACACAGATTCTTCAGCCCAGTGTCTCACCCTTACATTGAACAGGTAGAGAGCATACTGCCTGGGAGTCTATCTCAGCCTGAGCTATAAAACCAGAGCAGTGGGAACCATTCTGTATTCACCGCAGTACTACAGAGATGCCCAGACACAAGTTCAATGTGACCCTCAACTACTCAGGTAAGTTCATCTACTTCTTTGCTGTTACTGAAACAGTACAGTGGTTACTCAAGACGTTCCACTCATGAAACCTGCTCGCTGTCACTACCTCAGAACTTCAACTCAATCTTCTCCTAAAATTTATGTGAAGGTCTAAAACCTTTAACATTGAAGATAATTAAAAACATAGGGACCTCCATGAAGATAAAGGTATATGGTCCTCTAGAGTATTAGCATCCTCTTCATCCTGAGAACACAAGATATTTAGACATGTAAATAACTGGTATTTTAAGGCTAGATGCCTATGGTTTAGGGATTTATTTACTTTCTTGGCCTTCTATTTAGAAGTGACTAACTTGCTTGTACAGGGTACTGTTTCATTATTTTTGTTATTCTGTATTGATTGGAGAGAATGACAGGCTTCCTCCTAGTATGCAATTCTCGGAGGGCAACTATACTCCTCTTGATCTTCTCACCTCCTGATAGCTGGCTATTCACCTTAGCTGGAGATCTGAGCTTAGTTCTGTATCTTTCATAAAGTGAATTTCTTCAGAGCTTTTCTAGAAATTCTAGAACTATCTCATAAGAAATGATTTTATATTTTCCCCGTAAACATTTTTATTATGTTAAAAAAATTGAAAGACAAAACAACAAACAAACCACAACCAAAGGCTCATATCATCACATCTCTGCCATCTAAATTCAAACATTAAATACTAAAGCATCAATATTTTTTCATGTGTGCATGTGTGTGTACATGAATGCTTAGTGATGCCACGTGAAAATAAATTGCAGACTTCCTGACACTCTACCCTGAATTTCAGGAGCAGCTTCTAAAAATAGGGTGTTCTGCTGTGTAATTACTAATAGTTTTGCAATGTTATCTATTTCCCAACTTTCCTCAAGTGTCCATAATGCATTTTATAAATAAATAGTGCAACATTCCTTAAAAACAGTCAAGTTTAAATACTGGCTTTTATCTTTTTGTCTTAGTCTCCTATAATTTAGAACAATGTTCTCTCCAGCACTCAAGCACACACATGCTCTCTCACACACATTTTCTTTATGACATTGAGTTCATAAATTATGGCTTTACTTTGTATAGTGATTCACATTCCAATGATTTGATTATTTTGTCATCATGTCATTGGATTGGTTTACCTCTTGGGTACATTTTGTATAAATTCTAAGCTGAGTCTTCCACATCTGTCTTAAATACTTGCTTTTACTGGCAGCCATTTTATCAGCTTTTTTTTCTTATCATTGCATGTAAATAAACTCTTATTCGGCAAAAATCTTTCTGCTTCTTAACAAACAAGTGCAACATTACACATGGCTTCTTCCATGCCTAATGATTTCTTAGCAAAATATGTAGCACATAAGTCAACAAGTGAGTTGCACTGTTTATATGCAAACTCTGCATTATTATAAACCACCCTTTTTTCCCTTTTCATTGAGAATTTGGTATTCTACATTAAAATGATTCTTTATGTTTTAAAAAAATTATTTGTATATATGGTGTGGGGCGGGGAGAGGGGGAGGGAATGCAGATAGAGGGTAAAGGACAATATATGGATATTGGTTTTTTCCTTCCATCATGTGGGTTGTAGGAGTTCCCTCAGGTTGGCAGGCTTGGTGCCAAAAGACTTTATTCAATGGATCATCTCACCAGCCCTCAAAAATGTATGATTCTTTTCCTGTTAGGAGGCCATCTTTTTACCTTATTATGTTTCTCTCTTGTGTGATCTATACTTAATATAGTCTTCTGTAGGATAAGTGAGTAAAGCCTGAATATATGGAGATAAGACTTAGTAATACCTAAAAAATGAAGAATTTGATTTATTAAAATGAAAAATTCTTCAGCAATTTTTTAATTGTGAGGAAAATACATGCTATAATCAGTGAGCAACATAAAGTAAAACAGTCTCTAAACAAATGTGAGCATCTCAATCAAGCCATGAACATATGTAAAAGCAACATTTTAAGGTTTGCAAGCGACTTCAAGTCAAGTTCATTACAGATATATAATAATGACAGTTTAGTTCTCTAAACTACCTCTGAGATGGTAGGTGCATACTTATGACTGAATTGACTATTTATGGATAATATTTTTTTTAGGACAACTGTTTAGCCTTTTCAAACTTCAGCTCTGAGCTGGATGGGAGGCATCAGACAGAGGTGAATTGGCCAGAGACAGCACATATGTTTCCAGGCCAGGACATAAATTCAGTAGCAAAAAAGAAGCAATAAAATGCACAGCCTAAGTTACTCTGTATCACCTTGTGACTCAGGATTGTCACACGTATTATATAGAGAAAGCCAGAAATAAAAGACTTTCATCCACATAATCACTCATTTAGAGACTTATGAAGAAAGCTAGTTAGCCCTTGAGGTGAGTGCTTATCTGGTAGATATCAATTTTCTGTAAGTTACTCTTTTAGAAGTTAATTTTTTTTTGTTTGTTTTTTTGTTTTTCGAGACAGGGTTTCTCTGTGTAGCCCTGGCTGTCCTGGAACTCACTCTGTAGACCAGGCTGGCCTCAAACTCAGAAATCTGCCTGCCTCTGCCTCCCAAGTGCTGGGACTAAAGGTGTGTGCCACCACTGCCCGGCTTAGAAGTTAATTTAACAGTGAACAAGTTGATAAAAACTTGATAGTTGCTGATATACTTCTTAACTGTTATCTAGTTCCTAGTATCTATTAGTATGAATAAGTTTTTCTTATATGTAAGCAATTACAGCGATTCTTTGGCATACATGTATATGTCTATCATTTATTAAAGACAGAAACAAATGTGTTTGTTCACTAACAAGGTGGACATGCTCATTTATTTTTACATAAAGAAGTGAATATTGGCCTACTATTTGATAGGATGCAGGACCTCTTCAGAATTGATCAATATTTTGATTTTAAATTGTCAGTACTGAAGATGCCAGCTCATATAATTAAATTACATTGTACAAAATGCAGAAGAATGTTCAGGGCCATTTCAGAAATTCAGAAATTCTATCCAAATCTCAAGCTAGACCTATTGGATATTTTTTATGAAGCTCAAGTCAGGACCTCAAACAAACTTTAAAATCAAGAATTCTAACACCATCTACTGAAATACATACTAATTTGATACCTACTGAAGAAGGATGGTAGAAAAATATTAACTTTTCCATCATTAGGCTATTGTGTTTTGATAAGATTAGAAAACTTTGTATAAATAGTAAAAACACTAAAATTCATAGGACACAATAGTCTCAATTCTGAGCTATCTCCAGCACCATTTTTGGCACTGGGTAATGAGACTCATCGTGCAAAGAGTACAGCTGTGTGTTCAGAACTAAGGCTGCCATGACGTCCTATAGAGACACAGTGGCAAGTGCTGCCAGAAGCTCTCTGGGCTCTTATATCTCTGATTTTGAATAAAATTTTGGACATTCTGTGTTCAGAAACTTTCTGCTGGTGGCAAAAGTGCTCACAACTGTAACATTTAGTTATAGGACTTCTCATGGGGTTGTGAAATGATGTTAAGAAACTGGGCACTGGAACTGGAGAGATGACCCAGCAGATAAGAGTGCTGCTTAGACATCCATTTCAGGAGGCTCACAACTCTACAAAGAACTCTAGTTCCCAAGGATCTGATACCCTCCTCCTCTGGCTTCAATGGACACCTATACTCACATGCACCTACATACATATGCATATATGCATACACACACACACACACACACACACACACACACACAAACCCTTTAAAAACTGAAGCTATATACTAGACCCCTTACATCCTCACTTGCTACAAAGTATATATTTTCTAAAATCTCCCCAGTAAGAGTTTCAGAGTCTCAACTGCAAAAAGAGCCAAACTACAGAAAATCTTTAAAACAAAACAACAACAACAAAGTCACCAGGGAAGGGATATTTAAATACTAGAGGTCAATTTCTAGGTAATTAGACAGATAAGATTAAGAGTTTTAGAGCTGTTCATGATAGAAAAGCTTTGCACAGAAACAAACACACACACACACACACACACACACACACACACACTATGACCTTCACACCTGAGAACCCAGAGAAGGTGGGACAACTGAGATGAAATCTTAGCATTCTGTCACTTGTTAAATTTTAGAGCTAAGGTTAAATGACAATGAGATCAAGTTTACAGGTCAGGTCTGCCCAGCTTCTTCAGATCAGACCCTCGATGCTTGAGTGATGGCATTTATCTGTCCCCAGGTAGCTCTGACTTGGGGCTAACTAGTCCAGGAAATCCAGGGCTCATGTTTTGCTCTTTAACATCTTGGTCCACGCACTGGCCAGATATAGCCTTTGACCAGGTTCAAAGCTGGGTCTTCATACCTACTGTACAAATGCATGATGCACTTGTAAAACTAAAGCCTAGTATGAAGGTTAGAGCATCTTAGTATGGAAATAGGAACAGAAACTCAATGAAGGCGCCAGAACAAAAACTGAGAATACCCAGAGCTTAATTTTAGGCTGTAGGGATTTCCCAAGACATTTTTTTTTCACTGTTTCTTGGAGGCAGCTTCAATCTGCTAAGTCCTTCACTAGTCAGTCAAATAAAAGTTCAAGGAGACATCAAGAAGCTCTGTTTGATCCCTAAAGTCATTGCCAATAATCAAATGTCCTTGGCAGCTCAGCTTAGTAGGCACACTGGGAGCGTCACATGGCTTCCATCTGTCCTTGAGATTCCACTGAGTTGATGGCAAATCCACAGTGGCACTGTACTGCTTTTGGAGTCACTGGGCTTTCAGCTTTGCCTTTAAGATCCCCTGCTGCTATTCTCTTGCAGTCCGTAGATAATTCAAGGGAACTTAAGTTTTCTTTCTCTCCTATAGTTCCTACAAACCTTTTCTTTCTGATTTTTCTGCTTAATTTTTAAATAGATAAAATTTGACCATACTGTATCAAATGTAACTATTCTTCATTGCCATTTAAAAGCTCCATCTCTTCCAGAATGCCAGTTTCTTCCAAGTTTCCTGATAGCACTTGCCTGGTTTTGTTTGTTTGTTTGTTCACTCATTTATGGTTTCCAGAGCTTAGTATACTTTTACTATGTGGTTAAGTGTATCTTGTGTCATCTGTATCTTATGTCATCTGTATCTATCTTGTGTCGTCTGTATCTTGTGTCATCTTTCTCTAACACATTGTACATTTAGAGGTAAAGAGATCACATCTTATCAATCTTTTCAATTGATCACAGGGCAGAAAACAGGGGTAATAGTATTCCTTGGTTCATAGTACACAGTCTTTAGGGTTCCAGAAGCAAATACTTCAGGCATTTATTCCTTATTTCATTCCCCATTACCACTCCCCACCTCATGTATCTGTTCTACTAAGTTTGATATATATCATAAATGCAAAGCCATGTGGTACATGACATTTTGGCAAGCAGACTGCACATACAATGTTATTCTTACAAGACTGCATCACCATGCTTTTGTTGTTCATGTAAATAAAGTTTATGATGTTCACATTATGACAAAATCACCTGACAATACAGTCCTCAGAATATGTCCCCTATTAAGCAATGTCTGGCTGCATTTTTTCAAAATGTCTAGTTGTACTATATTTTAATAGACACAATACTTATTTACTTACAGAGTATTTTAAAGATCTGTTAATATTGCACTGTGGACATCTGTTAGTTCAAATTTCTAAGGATACTCTATTATATGCATGACATTTTCCTCACCTGTTCCTTCAGTGTACACCAAGATTTCCTTTAATGCAGGGGTATTATAGTGTGCCACTGACTACCAAAGACATGGTTCCTGTGTGTCAACATGTGACAAAGACCTAGTAAGAATGAGCTGGTTATCTTAGATTACTATTGCTGTGATAAACACTGTGACCAAAGTGGGACGAAAGTGTTTATTTCAGCTTACACTTCCCAGGTCACAGTCCAGCACTAAGGGAAGTCAAAGTCAGGGCAAGAACCTGGAAGCAGGAACTGAAGCAGAAACCATGGAGGAATGCTGGTTCCTAGCTTGCTCCTCTTCGCTTGCTTAGTTTGCTTTCTTACACACCTCAGGACTACCTTCTCAGGGGCGGTACTGCCCCCAGTGAACTGACCCTCCCACATCAATCTTTAATCAAGAAAATGTTGCCATAGATTTGCCTACATAATGATCTTATGGGACCATTTTCTCAATTAAGATTCCCTCTTCCCAGATACGCCTAGGTTTGTGTCATGTTATGCATTTAAGTTGATGAGCACTGAATTTGACTCACTGGTAGTTAAATTCTGCTTTCTCTAGCAGTGTGTATAAGGTACTGGTTTACCATATGTTCTCACATCTTTTCAAATGTTTGTTATCTCTTATTAGCGGATGGCTAGTAAATGGTTTCTCATGAGTTTGAGCATCTGTTAACATATGCTTAGGCCACCTAGATTTACATATGTTTAAATTGCCTCTATATATTCTTTGTCCATTTTTGGGATGGGGTGGGGGGAGGGGAATTTCATACAAGAGTACAATGCATTTTGATCATATCAACTCCTCGTCATTCTAACTACTTTGTGTCCTCCCACACAAATTCATACCCTCCAGAAGATACTATCTAGCAATAGGTGTTCTGACTTCTGTTAAAATGTTTCCACACCCCTCCCTTCTATGATGTTCCATGAGCCTTAGGTCTAGTTGTGAGAGTGCACTGTAGATGTACTAACTGGGGCTGGGTATCCCATGATCACTCACTCTCTACATTTAGCCTCCATCTACTGTTTAAAAAAAAAAGAATAAAAACAAGAAGAATGAGGAGGAGTAGGCAGACGAAGAAGAAGAAAAGGAGCTTGCTTGATGAGGGGTGAAAGCAACATTATCTGGTTGGGCTGGTCCTAGGCTTTGGAATATGGGGACAGCTGGGCAGGTGTCTTTTGTTCTTAATTAAAAAAACACTTTCAACCTTTTATCATTTATATAAAGTGGACGTTATGGGCTATTTGTGCTCATGTTTAACTCTTCTTCTAGTTTTAGTTTGTTGTTTCTTTTTATCTAAAGTATTAAAATATACCAAATACTTTGTCTGTATCAGTTGAGGGGACTATGTCTACTTCTTTACTTGTTAATGTGGTATAGTGTGTTGATTTTTGGATGTTGAACCATTCTTGAATTCCAGGAATAACACCCACTAGGACTTGGTGTGTAATCCTTTTAATATGCTGCTAAGTTTGTTTGGCAAGTATTCTGTAGAGGGATATTGATAGAACTTTTCTTTTCCTATAGATTCTTTCTTGCTGTGGTAACAGGGTGATGCAGAAAATGAGTTATGAAGGCCTTTCCTTTCTTTTTTGGTTTCTCAAGTCAAGGTTTCTCTGTGTAGCCCTGATCATCCTGGAACTCGCTGTGTAGACCAGATTGGCCTTAAACTCAGAGATCCACCTGCCTCTGCTTTCCTAGTGCTGGGATTGAAGGCATGCACCACCATACCTGGGTATGCAAGCTTTTTAAATTGAGTTTGGGAATAATAAGTATTAATTAGTCTGTGAGTATTTGATAGAATCTACCAATGACTATAGGCTTTTCATTGTTGGAAGGTTTTTGATTACTTATTCGATATCCTTGTCAATTTATGGGTCTATTTAGGCTTTATACTTCATTATTATTTAGTCCTGATACATTATGGGTTTTCAGAGGATTTTTCCATTTTATCCAGGGGTAGGTGGATCTCTTTCGCCGCCACACTAAACCATTGTCTGTTATTTTAGAACTGTCTATGCTCAACAGACATACAAATCTTCAGAGTGCTATATATAGGCTTAGTGACTGAAGCAGCTTGAGGAAAAGCAACAAAAAAGTTGTAAGAGGAAAAAGAAAAGAGATTTTCCCTATGGTTGTAAATATGCTGGACAATGAGAAGAGAGTGGGGAAATGAATTTTGGGTGGCAGCCTTCCTGCAGGCCTTCAGATACTGAGAACCTATTTGTAAAACTGAGCTATATAAATAATTAGAAGAAAGAAAAACAAAGCCCATGTTTTTCTACAGAAATTGAATGAATTATCGAAATTTGAGAAGGTGTTAACAGTCCTGAAAATATGAATTCTTGGGTTTTGCATTTCCACTGTGTATAAGTGGTGTGGGATATTTCAGCCATCCTGTCAAATAATCTATGCATAAGTTGGAGAGAGGGAACAGTTCCCCTGAAAGAGTTGCTTTATGTTGAAAAAATATTATCCAGTTTAAAAATAAACTCACTTGCCTTTTACATATTTTTTCATATTTCTCACATCTTAATTAATTCCTTAACTTCCAATCAAATGCAGTTGAAACCCACATCTTATTCAAAAATATAATGAGTTTAGGACAATGTGATCAAATTGACCTTTGAACTTCCATTTAGAACAAGCCCTTGAGGTCTGTACATCTTATGGTCACTACAGCACTCCCTTTACCCTTGTTTCATGACAGCCAGTGTTGCTCACTAGGGAACATTTTTGAAAAGTAAAACTTCATCTTTTACAAAGTATATGAGCACGTTTTAAAGTTTGAATTGAAAACTTTGAACTACACAACAACCCCTTTTTTCAGTTTTCTTTTCTTAAAGAATTTAAGTGATACAAACTCCAAAGACAATTTTGAAAGATCAAGTGATGCTCTCTAAAATAACTCAGAGAAAAGCTACCTTAAAAAGAAATCACATGAACCTGAGGGCCAAGAGAATGAATGGAAATATTCATCTGACAGAGATGGGGGTTGGGAGTGGGGGACCTATAGAAAGTCCCAGAGACCTGGAATGTGAGACACTCCCAGGATTCAATGTGGGTGACTTCCGCTGAAATGCCCAACAGTGGGGAGATGGAACCTGAAGAGACTACTTCTAGTACTTAGACAGGGATCTCAGTGGAGGGATAAGGACACCAACCCGCCTTCAAGGAGGGAAAGTGGACAGGGGGTTGCGGGGAGAGGGGAACCTGATCTGGTATTGGGTGAGGGAAAAGGACTGAAGCCCCGAGGCCCAGCAGAAAGAATGGAAACAGGCAACCTCGGAGGTAGGAGGTTGGTAGGACCCTCCAGAATGCACCAGGGCCCTGGGAGGTGAGAGACTCTCAGGACTCAAAGGGAGGGACCTTAGATGAAATGCCCGACAGTAAGGAGAGGGAACTTATAAGAGCCCACCTCCAGCAGGAAGACAGGGCATCAAGTGAGGGAGGGGGTTGCCATCCTACAGTCAAAACTCTGACCCATAATTGTTCCTGTCTGAAAGAACTACAGGGATGAAAATGGAGAGGAGCCTGAGGAAAAGAAGGTCCAATGACAGGCCCAAAGTGAGATCCAGCTCAAGGGGAGGTCCTAAGGCCTGACACTATTACTGAGGCTATGGAGCACTCACAAAAAGGAACCTATCATGACTGCACTCTGGAAGATCCAACAAGCAGCTGAAAGAGTCGGATGCAGATATTTGCACCCAACTAATGGACAGAAGCTGCTGACCCCTGTGGTTGAATTAGGGAAAAGCTGAAAAAGAAGCGGAGAAGGAGGGCAACCCTGTAGGAGGACCAGCAATCTCAGTTAATCTGGACCCCCAAGATCTCTCAAACACTGGACTACCAAAACAGCAGAGTCCACCAGCTGATATGAGGCCCCCAACACATATACAGCGGAGGACTGCCGGGTCTGTGTTCAATCAGAGATGATGCACCTAACCCTCAAGAGACTGGAGGCCCCAGAAAGTTTAGAGGTCAGGTGGGGTGGGAGTGGGGACATCCTCATAGAGATAGGGGGTTGGGGAGGAGGTATGAGATGTGGAACAGTTGGAGGGTGGACAGGGTGGAGGGAATAAAATCTGGAGAGTAAAAAAAATAAAAAAAATAATAAAAAATTATATTAAAAAAAATTGACCCAGAATTGTTCCTGTCAAAAAAGAAAGGCAGGAACAAAAACTGAGCAGAGACTGAAGGAATGGCCAACCAGTGACCAGCACAACTTAGAATCCATCTAATGGGTAGGCACCAAACCCTGACACTATTACTGATGCTATGTTGTACTTGCAGACAGGAGCCTATCATGGCTGTCCTCTGAGAGGCTCTACCAGCAGCCTGAGACAGATGCAGATACTCACAGCCAACCACTGGACTGAGGTTGGGGACCCCTTTGGAAGAGTTAGGGGAAGGGTTGAGGTAACTGAAGGGGATGTCAACCCCATAGGAAGACCAACAGTGTCAACTAACCTGGACCCCTGGGAGCTACTGAGTCACCAACCAAAGAGCATGCATGGGCAGATCCGAGGGCCTTGGCACATGTGTAGCAGAGAACTGCCTTGTCTGGCCTCAGTGGGAGAACATGCAGCTAATCCTGTAGAGACTTGATGCCCCAGGGAAGGGAGATGGGGGGACCCTCTCAGAGGTGAAGTGGAGGAGGTAGGGTATGAAGAACTCTGGGAGAGGAGACTTGGAGGGAGGCAATTTGGGATGTAATAAATAACTTTAAAATAAAATAAATATCCTTCTCAAATTAAAAAATATGGAATCACATGAAGCATTGGGCATAAAGTGGGCCCATGGGTTATGTAACATGCAGAGTATTGGAAAAGTCCACTCTAAGGCCAGAAAGCATTTTCCCCATAATTTTAAAATATGATCCAGGTAGGTTTTTTTTTTTTTTTTAAATCATGCTTTACTCCATTTTTCTCTTATTTTGATGCTACACAAATGCAATTCAAACTACTTTAATTTTTTTCTGGTTTTCAAGACAGGTTTTCTCTGTAGTCTTGGCTGTCCTGGAACTTGCTCTACAGACCAGGCTGGCCTCAAACTCACAGAAATCTACCTGCCTCTGCCTCCAGGGTGCTGGGATTAAAGTGCCATCGCCACCCAGCATTAATTGAAATTTTTAAGGAAAAATTCTACTGTAAATACACAGTTGATTTTTGGAGTTTAATTCCTTAAAAATGCACATTTTTTTTATGCTAGCTGGCTGGATCCGTGAGTAAAGGCACTTGCCAAGCAACCTTGGCAACCTGAGTTCAGTCTTCAGAAAGATATAAACGTGGAGAAAACCAACTCTTAAAAGTTGACCTCTGACCTCCACATAGGCACACAAATCATACACACAATAATAATAAAAATTTAAAAATTAACAATGAGACAGACAGTCTGCATATGTTTACTACAGATCAAAAATTAACAATGAGACAGTCTGCATATGTTTACTACAGATCAAAAATTAACAATGAGACAGTCTGCATATGTTTACTACAGATCAAATAAGACAGTCTGCATATGTTTACTACAGATCAAACACATGTTTGAATTAGTTTTTTTTCCTGTTTTGGGGAGGTTTTTCCATAGAATTTGTATTAGCGCCGGGCAGTGGTGGCGCACGCCTTTAGTCCCAGCACTTGGGAGGCAGAGGCAGGCAGATTTCTGAGTTCGAGGCCAGCCTGGTCTACAGACTGAGTTCCAGGACAGCCAGGGCTACACAGAGAAACCCTGTCTCTAAATACAGAACAAAAAACAAACAACAACAACAAAAAAAGAACTTATATTAGCTAACTTCCTGTGCTACAATGTGTTTGATATACATGAGGGAAGACAAATAAAAACAAAGTTTAAGTATTATTAATCAATCTTTTACGTTAAATTGTATTCAACTTTCAAGTTAGCTTTCAAAAATTAGTTTTGGCATTTTAAAATGTCAGTGTGATTAAGCCTACACTTTTTTACATATTTTGCACAATGCATGTGCATGAGGGAGTATGCATGCATGTACATGCAGAGGCCAGAGGAGACCTTAGGTGTCGCTCTTAGGAGGCATTTGCTATTTGAAAATTTGAGACAGGGTGTAAATGTTACAGCTCAGATGGAAAGGTATTCTGGCAGTTGGGGGCAAGCAAATACCACAAAGCCACACTATACAACAGACCTCACACGAGATTTACTGGGAGGGAAAAACCCAGGAGGTCGGCTGCCTCCACTCAGGAGAGAAGCAGCAGAGGACTGAGCAGAAGCAGGGTTTATATGGGATTTCTTGGGTGGAAGTAGCTTTCCAGGGTGGAGCTTTCTAGGTTGGAGATTTTCAGGGTGGGTATTGGTAGGATTTTAAGTCCAGAGCTTGAACTTAAGGCCAGGGTTGGGTCTGGCCACTAGGGCAGTTAAGAGTGTTCTGTGTGTAGGACCTTGCTGTTGGAAGTCCTCAAGGGGGTTGCCTAGGTACTCAGGTGCTTCGAGGGTCTTACACAGAGTCTCTTACTGTCTTGGAATTCATCAAGTAAACTAGGCTGGATCGCTGGGATCTGTGTATTTCTGCCACCTCGGTGCTAGATTACAGCCACACACGATCAATCATACCTGGATTCCTCCAAGCCCTCTTACATACTCCTTGTTCTTTTTCAAATAACCACCCAGAAGGTGTCTGATCTCAACCGACATTTTTTACGTTGGTTCTGCAGGCCCAACTCATGCTTGTAAGGCAAGAACTTTACTGTCTAAGCTATCTGACCAGTCTTCATTTATTGAACTTATTTAAATCTTTTTAATGTATTGATTTACATTTTCATTTTAAGCAATCTTCCAGCAAAGTTGGGCAGCATTTCCTTATATGGATATACTAGTGTTTTATTTTGATCATACTCATAACTATATATGATATTGAGCTTTTATAAGTATATCCTATTTATACATTTTTTATTTTGTTGTTAATTAAATTCTTACATTAAATAAAATCAAAGTATGCCAGAAGGAATGCTTTGAATATAACCATACAGGCTTCAACAGCATGCAGATTTTGACATAGAAACAATAAATCACAGTCCTGCTGAAAGATCTAGAACAGGTGTGACCACAAAAGGCCACTGCTTTGCATACAGTCCTTTCCATGCTTCCTTTGAGGCTTCCTTCACTGCTCTAGTACTTTGCCATTCATTTGGTATTTGTTGGTTTATTGGGCTGACAAGAAAATCTGTACACCTAGAATTTTCTCTTCTTTCTTGCTTTATTTAAACTATTAAATTTTTTTTGCACTTTATACTTAGTTTCAGCCAGTTCCAGTGCTATTTATTCAATGCCCCTTGAAGTCTGGTCAACGGTGCCCTTGACGTTCTTCACTTACACTTTCATGTGAATCCTCACAATCTCATTGTTAAGGTCTGAGGGAAACTGAGTTGGTAATTTGGCAAATAACTCTTCTATAGATTTATCTTTATCATACTGGGTTTCTTCCCATGACAGGTCTCTCTTTATTGGAGATTTTCAAGTTTTAGCATTTTCTTACAAATATCTTCAATATATTTTAGACTATTTACTCTAAGTTTTGTTAATAAGTATAAAAACTCAATTTAAAATTCTATTATTGAATTTGTTTTTCTGCTGAGTAGGAATATAGTTGACTTGTGCTCCCCAATAATCCTCTTATTCTAAACATGTATCAACATTTTTTCATTTTATACATGGCTGAAAATCTTGTTTATGAACAATAGCCTTTATAATTTGTTTCTGGTATCTTATAACTTAGATCCAACATTGATTTATTACAATGATTAAAACAATGTTGACTAGAAGTAGTCGTGGTTTTAAATGGAGATGACATAACATTTCACCATTAGTTACAATAGGGAGTTTAGTTTTAACACATTTTACTAATATTGAATTGAATCATAAAATTTTCCTGCCCATCAAGACACTCTCATAGTTCTTCTGCTTTATTTTTTTAATGTAATAAATTGAACTGCTAAATTTTTCTATTGTAAAATATATTCAGTTCTTGAGATAAGTTCTATTTGATTATCCATGCATTAATATTATTATTTAAAATAAAGTTCATCTGAGTAGTATTTTACTTAGAATATTTACATATAATAAGATTTGTTTATAATTTCATTTGCCACTGAGTCTTGATTAGACTTTGCTTTCAAGGATCAGCCAATACAAAATGTTGAGGAATGTTACATATCTTACCTTTGTATTCACCTGGAGTTTGTCTTATTTTCTTTCTGAAAAAAAAATTATTTCTGTAAGGTCCTCTGGAACTAGAGTTATAAATGGGTTGTGAGCCACCATGTGATTACTGGGAACAGAACCCAGGTCCTCTGTAAGCGCAACAAGTGTTATTCAATCGCTAATCCATCTCTTGACCTCCCATGTTATCTTTTTAGACATTTTCAGCTACTGAACGATTTTCTTGTGTGTACATGTGTATATCTTACACATGTACATCATTCTCTGTATATGTAGGCCATGAGTTAATGTTGGCCATTTCCTCTCCCATTCTCCTTCTTAGGATTTGATATAGGGTCTCTCTCTGAACCTGTGGTACAGTGCCATATAGCTAGTCCCTCAAGTTTCTTTTATTGCTGTTGACTTAGGATCTCAATGTTGGGCCTACTTGCCAAAAGAGGGCATGTAGATCCCAGGATAGATAGTCATGAGCAAGAAGTGGTTGTTGGGAATTGGACTGAGGACCTCTAGAAGAGCAGCCAGTGCTCATAACTGCTGAGCCATCTTTCTAGTCCTATTTCTCTTTTTGATATGCCTTTTAAGGATATATTATAGACATTCAATAAACTCTGGCATAAAATCATTTCTGGTAATCACATGAATCTTTAGTATCTTTGAATATTCTTCAGTGTTTATCCTATTTTTCCATTTCTAATATGTGAGTCTCTTTTTTCTTAATGAATCTCATCAGTAATTTGTCTATATTATTAATCCTTTAAAATAATTAATTTTAGGCTTTGTTGATCAGCTTAGTTAATTTAAAAAATTATTCTTCCACTAATTTTGTTATTTTTGCTTTGATTCTATTTTCTTAGTTTCTTTTTCAATGTAAGCATTTCTTATTTTCTATGAATTATTACAAATTTTGATATGTGATATTTTTATTACTAATCAGCCTTCATGGATGTTAAAACAGCAGGACTCAGGGGATGAACATGAATGAGTTCATTTATTCATATGATGCTCAATCAAACCCCACGTTGAGAGCCAATTTTTCTCCATACCCTTGAAAGGAAAACAGGAAATTCCTTGATTCTTTTGGCCTGTTTTCTTCACCAGCACCACCAGCACCACCAGCACCTGTGGTCACTTCTAACCACTAAGAAGAGACAAATGGCTAAAAAGTTCAGTTTGGTAACTGCTAAGTATAAAAAATAAAGACCTCAACATTCATTTAGCCTTAAGGTCATGGCCTTTTAGAGAACAGACCTGTTGTAAGATGTTTACAGTGAGTATGTAGAAGTTATTGCTTCCTTATATGATTTATGCTTTGCCTGTGCTCCTACTTCCCAGGCTGCTTCTAATTTCCTCAGGATTGGTTTGTGAGATAAAGTAAGAAGTGGTAATGATCTTCCGTTAGGTTGTATAAATCTTACACATTCTTCCTCCTGGACACTCTTCTGTGTTCTTCAGATTCACTACTTCCTCCTCAAGAAGCCAGTTGTCGAAGTTCTCACTGGGGTCATCTTGAAATCTCTTCTGGCTTTCTCTTACCTATGACTCACATCTCTTCCAAAGGAAATGTGCGTCTTGTCACTATAAACTCTAGGAGTAAGCCTGCCTCAAACACATGAATCTTTCTACTGAACTTCACACCACCTTTTCTTATTTACATTGTTTTCATATCTCGAAGGCTGTCTGCATTAAAGTTTACTTTGTCAGGCCTACTATCATTATAAGGTACTCAGCACTTCTTTGTTCACCTTGATTTTACTCTCAATCTTGCTTTTATTTTTTTTATTTACACCTGTCCTGTGACAAGCAGCCGGACTTCATTCTCAATGAGTCTTCTTCAGGCAAACTTAATCCAGCATGCCTGTTTCTTTTGAATCACGTGGGTTGACTTGTACTATTGTTTTCCATTAATCATAGTTTTACTTATCTTTTCCTGTCTCTGTTGTGCTAGTCAGTTTTCTCGTCACTGTGATAGAATGCCCGATTCAATAATGTGAAGTAGGATTTATTTTACTTCAAGTTGCAGTTAGGTAGTCATTGGCTCTATTGTTTTCAGGGTCATGGTGAGGCTAAACTCACAGCAGTAGAAGCCTTCTTTTTTCTGTGGGATTTGTTTCATTTTATGAAGGACAGAAGCAGAGAGAGAGTAAGGAAGGGACAGAAGACTAGACATAACCTTCAAAGGCATAATCTCAGTGACCTACTTCCTGTAACAAGGCTCCACTCCCTAAAGTTTCCAGAGCCTTTAAAACCAGGGCTGCCAGCTATGAATCAAGAATTCAGTGGCTCACTGTGGGGGAGACATTTCATATTTATTCTATAATAACTGCCTTATATTGGGGTGGCTGAGTTTTATCTTTTCCTATTGAGAATTTGTATGCCCCTTTAATATTTCATTACATTAATTCTGACATTTAATGTTTACTTCTGACATCAGAAGTTTATTAATCTCTGTTCCTCTTTCCAGTAAAAACCTCTTTTAACACTTCAAATGCTGTCACTGTCTGTGCAGCTTTCTGTTACTGTAACAACTATCTGAGATAACTTAAAAAGGAGGGAACATTTGGTTCAGTTTTTAAGGTTTCAGCTGATGGTGCCTTGGCCTCATTGTTTCTGGGTCTGAAATGTCGTAACAGGGGTGCATGGTACAACAAGCTACTTACCTCACGGTGTTCACAAAGCAAAGAGAAAGAGGAGAGACTGGGATCTCAATACCTTCTTTAAGGGCATGCTCCCAGTGACCTGAGTCCTCTCACTAGCCTCTACTTCTTACAAGTTTTCATCACCTCCCAGTAGTCCCAGGTTGGGGAATAAGTATTTCCTACATGGGACTTTGGAGGGTATGCAACACCAAAGCTATAGCATTGTAGTCATATTCTACATTATTATTATTATATAATTCTTATTTTCCTTAATTTTTATATGTTCAAGTTGTTTCTATTATTGTGATTGTTGCTTTATAAGGCCAGTGATTGCTTACCAATTTTTACCAATTTTTTTTTAGGCTAATCACCCCTTCTTATTTGGTTTAATCCTTTAAGAGTCTCTAGTGAAAGTCCATTGGTCTTGTCTGGTAATATTATTCGCTTTAATTAAAATCTAGGTTGGCAGTTATCTTCCCTTGGCACTTTGAAGTCACTCTCCCATTGTCTCCAGGCTTCAGTGTTACTATGGAGATGCCTGCTTTTCTTGGTGTCATTCCATTGAGAAGTAATCTGACCTTTTTAAGGACTCTCAAGAGTCTCTGCTACTTTATTCTGTAAATTTTACTTCTCTGTCCAGTGACACATTTTATTTATATACACACTCTTCATATTTCCCTTTAGCTTTTTGAACTTTTGCACTTTAGTTGGGGTCATTCCTTCAGATCATTCAGTTTGTAATTTTCAGTTAAGATGTCTCATAAGCCCTTTATCTCACTACTGCATTTTAGATGCCAGTAACTAAAAATTTCATTTCCAGAATATCTTTTAAAAATTTATCTTGAAAGTGGATTTTTTTTCTTTTTTTTGAGACAGGATTTCACTGTGTAGCTCTGGCTAGCCTGGAACTCCCTATGTAGACCAGACTGGCCTAAAACTCAGAGATCCACATGCCCCTGCCTACTGAATGCAGAAATTAAAAGTATATATGCCACCATGTTTGGCTATCTGGTACTTCTTGACTTTTTATTTATTCTCATACTTCTTGTCTAGTAGTTTAAAAACATCAATACTTTATCTACAGTTTAAAAATACCTATTACTCTAATCATGGAAACAACCAGGGTTCTACATTTGTTGTACATTTTCTGTACTAGATCTTGTTCATGATAGCATAATTTTTTCTCAGTTTTGGGATTGTAAACTGCTTGATAGGGCTTTATCCCTGAGGCCTGATATGTGTTAAACATGGTTCTCTCGAAAAGATGTACCGGTTTTTTCCAGCTACCTGAATGCAACTAATTTGCTAGTTATTGTTTTGAGATTTCTTAGATGGTGTGAATTGTGCAAATGCAAATCCTAAATGTCTGTAGATATAGAAAAGTATCATAGAAAATCAACAGCATACATGAAAAAAAGATGCTGAAACAGGCACATCCTCTTTTTTTGTCTAGAGTTTTTTTTGTTTGTTTGTTTTTCTATTCTGAAAAGATATATTTCAATTTTTCTTACTTTAAATGGAGAATTTTTTTCATTTACTTCCAACATGGGCTTTAATAAGGCCCTGTGTGGATGAAGGTTGTATTCTGTAGCCAAGACTATTATGTAACTAACATGGCTAATGTCTTCTGGATAGCAGTATTACTGTTAAGTATCAACTCAATAAACTAGCTTTCAGTTCCTTATTTAGATGTCCTGTGAATATGTAATACATTTTGAGAGGTAAGCTGTACATCTTGAGTAGCCTTACAAAAATACTTTATCTAGTATTTATTGGTGCTTTTATGTGAAAAATTCACATGATCTAGGAAATCCCCATTTATATGTGTAGACGTATACATGCAAATATATGTGCATACACACATGGAGGCAAATATATGTGCATACACACATGGAGGCCAGGGGTTGATATTACATACCTTCCTTGATCATTCTCCAGCTTATCCTTTGAGAGGCTCTGTCAGAAACCAGAGCTCACTGAATGACTGGCTAGTGAGCCTAAGGAATCTACCTGTCTTCCTCCCTCCAAACCCAGCGTCACGGTTATAGGTGCAAACACCCAAACCTAGGCTTTGTATGAAGATGTTAGCAATCTGACTTTAGGTTACTTTACTGACCAAGCCATCTTCTGACGCTAGTTCGTGTTTCACTGTAGAATTCCCAGGCTTATTATCTGACATGAGATGAAATATTACATCAAAGTCACAGCTTTAGTTTTTCAAATATAAAAATCTCTTTTCTATTTTTTAAACATCATATGAGAATAAGTCAGGAGGGCTGGAAACATAGCTCAGTGAGCACATGTCTACCACACACAAGGCCTTTTGTTTGAGACACAACTTCATATATCTCAGACTGCCCTCATACTATGTGGCTGCTGCTGACTTTAAACTTTAATCCTTATGCCTCTATATCCCATGTGTTTGTCACCACTGTTTATGTGACTGTGGGGATTGAACACAAGGTTTCATGCAGGGTAGAACTACTTTACCAAGTGCACCAACTCTTGATTTGTAAATGTTAAGATTTAATTTATTTATTGGCAAAGTAGGATATATCTACTTCATTTCTTTTCTCTTACTATTACTTAACATCATCTTCCATTTTCCATTTCTTTCCATTAGCTGAGACAATACATCAAGGGAGAAAGGCTACAACCCAAACTCACCTAACATTCTTATGTTTTCATACCTATTATTTTTCATGAGCTTTTCAATGAATCCATTATTTTAAAGATCTATTTTATCACATAGTATATTTGCCTTTTATACTGTGATCATAAGTAGAAACCATTTTTTTAATTTATTTTTATTGGATATTTTATTTACATTTCAAATGCAATCCCCTTTCCCCATTTCCCCTACCTAGAGAACCTCTATTCCATCCCCCCTTCTCCTTTTTGCTTTTATACAATTTTTTTAATGTTAATCAAAGGTTTTATAAGTTTGGTAATGCTCAATAACAAGATGTCCATACAATCAGAAGTGTAATCCAATATCCAACCTAGATATATCAACTATCTTTGACTGGCAGAGGCACTCGAACATCTGCTTCCATGTTCCTCTCTCTCTCTGTCTCCTAGCTCCTCCTCTTCCTCTCCTTACTTCTCCCACCTTAGCTCCTCCTACATGTCACCCTTCCTGTTAAAACTTTTCTCTCAAAATACAATTAGAGCATAACTATACCAATTTGTGTCAGTAAGGTACAAGATAAACCTAATACCCAGTCCATCATTTTGTTGAAGTAGAAACCAATTTTAAGTAAGTATTACAGGGTTAATCATACTAGTCTCTTTGGTATTCAAGTAAGTCTTTTGAAATGCTTATGTTATCATGACTGTTATTGGGTGCTAGGTGTTGAGCCTAGGGTCTCATGCATATCAAACATGATTTAGGAGTGCTATACTACAGTTCTATTTTTGTAGTCTAAATTGGCTTAATTTTGTTGTTATCTATTGTCAGTGGTTTTGAATGCAATATAGTCAATCAAACAACACTTATATTGAATTCAGAAACTATTAGATATATCACAATTTCACCTTGAAGTAATTGGTATCCTAGTGTTGGAGGTTCACAACTTCAGCATCCACACAAGAGGATGACAGGCAACTGACAAGAACAAAAGCTACCCTAAGGGCAGGAATGATGCTTAACTTCATGAGGCATGTAGTTCTTTAGGACATTTTCATGTTATGACTTCCCATTTCATTATGCAGGACAAGCATGGCAATGCAGTTACATAACAGACACTCAACAGGTAAGGAGTCTTCTTGTTAGCTAGAAGGGTATTCCTTTAACAAGATGATTTCCTTCATTTAAATCCAAGTTTATTTTGGATTTAACATATCACTTGTAGTTTTAGCTCTGTAAGGACTCACATCTTAAATCAACAGGCAAAGGCCAGCCTGGTCTACAGTATGAGTTCCAGGACAGCTAGGGCTCCACACTGAGAAATGCTGTCTTGAAACCCCTGCCTCCCAAAAAATTTTATTTAACTCTTATTTTTTTTTTTGTAGTTACTCCCTTTTACTCAGGTTGTCGTTACTAGCTTAATCTATATTCCTAAATGTTTTTCTTTAATGTTTTTTTCCTACTGTTATGCAAACAAGTGACACTCTTGATAAAGCACTCCTATAAAAGTCACTAATTCTTAGTATCTGCAAAGAATGAAGATCTCTTTGTTGAATAGGCATAGTATATCCAAAAAAGATCCTACAGTAGGCAGGATAATAATCCCCAAAGAAATTTGTGTCTCTAAATCCAGGAACCCATGTTCCTTACACGTGTAAGGAAGATAATGTTATCTTACACGTCAAAGGGCCTTTTCTGATGTAGTTATGAGTGGATACCTGAAAATAAGATTATTCTTGTGAGCTCCAAAAAACAAACAACCAGGCAAAAAACAAAACAAAACAAAACCCAACCAACCAACCAACCAAAACCACCAAACACTATGGAAGGCTCAGGAAATGCACCATCCTTGGCTTTGACGAGTTCAAGTCAAGGAGTGGAGATTCTTCCGCTTTCTAGAAGGAATGCAATTTCTCTTGACTTTTGGATTTTCGCTTTACGAGACCCTACAAAACCACAAGATACATTAAAGACACATTTGGCTTCATGAGCTTGTCTGGGAGATGTCGGGACAGGCAAATCCATTCAGCTCGTGCTCAGAATGCTGTGCTGGAGAGGGCTGCAGGCTCTCGTGGTGTGCGCTTCTCCCTCAGGGTGAGCTCGCACAGTGGCTGCTCTCGTCTCAGAGAGTGAAGAGAAACCGGCCCTGTTTGTGCACGGGCTGCTGGTTTTTCACTCGCACGAGTGAGTTACAATAAACTAGGCAAACCCAAGGAAACGCCCTCTTAAGGCTCGCCTCCAGAAGCTCCAAAGCGACAAGGCCACCTCAGGATCAGCAGTCTGTGCAGGGCTCAAACTGTCCTTTTCCGCCTTGAGGGGATGACACACGCCTCAGGTCGCGGATTCCCCCAGCGAGGAGATTCGAAGTCGGCGACCAATACCGACTCTCGCGATATCTGGGACGTCCGCAGACTGCGCGGTGCCTAGCTCGACCGGAGGGGAAGTCGCTTCCGCCCGCTGACAGGCTAGCCCGTCTTCTCGCGATATCTGGAGGGAGGCGAGCGATGCAGCGCTAAAGTGCTCGTTCTCGCGAGATCTACAGGCTCCGGCGAGCGTTGGCTGGTCACTGAGGTGACGCCGGCGCTCCGGGCGGGCTATGCCGGCGGTCGGCACACGTGGGGTTCCCTCCTCGCTGCCGAGAGCGGCGGGGCCGCCGGGCGCCTCCCCCTGGCCCGATGGACCCCTCCGTCCCTCAGCCCCGCGCGGACTCCCGCAAAGGTATGAGCTCCGAGCTCGCGCCTCTGCGCAGACACACGTCCTTAGGGCACTTCCGGAATCGGCTTTCCGCGTGGATCCCGTGATTGACAGCAGATGACTTCGAACCCTTTCACCGCGGGAAGTCCTCCTCGGCTTTGCGATTCAGTCGCAGGAGCCAGCATTGAGTGCTGGCCCTCACAGTTAACGTGCCGAGCAGTGGGAACAGATTCCTCATTAGCAAGATGAGGACTATTGATTTTCGTGACTATTAGATGACTCCACCGTTGACCCATGGCGTTCAGTAAATGTCATTTTTGTCTTTGTATATGCCAGTTCCTTAGTCAATAGCAGGGATTTGTTAAGTAGATGAGCAAAGGCCTATTTAGTTCAGTTTACTACTACATGTATTGAAGCAGGATTTTGCCTCTAGTAGGTCACCAAGAACTTTTGAAGATGTAGCTATCTCACAAGTCATCAGGGATGCAGACTTGCCCCCTAGCTTTTATTAATAAAAGTGATTGCAATACAGATTACAAAGTTACTCTGTGCATGTGCGCGCCATGCATGTGAAAGTCAGAAGCCAGCTTGGGTGAGTCAGTCAGTTCTCTCCTATGAATTCAGGGGCTGGAACCCAGGTCACCAATGTTCACAGCAAGTTGGCTTACAGGTGAAGCCAACCTGCGAGCCCTTACAGAACATATTTACAGTTGAGTGTTCTGTGCCCAGGAATCATCCGATAAATCTTGCTTTTCCTTTTAAGGAAGATATGAAAGTAAGGTGGGGTTCAGTGCTAATTTCAGGGTAAGCAACAAACGATGAACTCATAGGGCTAAAAATTGGTCATGTCCTCATTAAGGGCCTATAAATAGAAAAGCCTTTATGGATCTGACTGTTAAAGGCAAATACTGGATCTTCTAAGTATTGATGATGGGACTGGTGTGCTTGTTCCTCGGTTGAATCTATTAGAAGGTTTAGTCACTTTGGTATTTTAGGGGAAAAAAATTGCTGATGGGAAGAACACACCACTCAAAGGCTCTGAGGAGGAAGTATGTTTTCCATGTTGGAAGCAAGCAAAGAAGGCACTTTGGAATTGAGGGATGCACCCCAGTCATAAGGAACGGTACCTCCAGTCCAACCTTTCAGAGAGAAGTCCTCCCATGGTCAGCAATTCCAGCCTCTAGCAACAGAATCATTATTCCTCACTCCAACTTCATCTCTTTGGTTCTAGAAATTATCCAAAGTCAGGTACAAAGGTGCCCACAAAGGATGTCGTTCTGGCGTTTTCCGCATACAGTTCTATCTGAGAAGCTTCTCTGAAATGTGTCTCCCAATACTTCTTTGCCATAGCACTCTGTTCTCTTCTTCCAAAGCACCTTTTGCCATTACGTTTATGCCTATGAGTTTTTTAGGGGCTGTCTCACTAGATCAATAATTTGTTTTCACTTAAAAATTCAGCTTATGTTTGTTAACTATCTTTTGTGTGTTAGTCTAACTAACTAGAGGGTTTATTATTTCAATATGTATAGATAAAGAATTAGCTATTTAGAATAGTTAAAATATATTTAAACTACTGATACAGAAAGTTTCTTCAAGAAGTCAAACTATAGGACATGGTATTAGAAAACAGTAGTACTAACTGAATACTCATGAATTGATGGTAGAGTGGGAGGTATATCTGAGAGAGGAATAGAGAGAGAAGGGTGTGGAATAATATGTTTTGTTCATTGATGTTTTAGGCATCTTTCACGTCTACATTAATTGATTGATTGATTGACATTCTCCTTGAGGGCATAGTCTTGAAAAGGAAGTTATCTCTAGTGGAAAAAAAAAAACAGGCAAAACCAAATAAACATATTTAAACACAGTGTAAATGCTATTGTGGTCATAAAATATGAGAGAGAATAATGGGCTATCTACAAAATAAGGTGGACTAGAGGTAGAGAGATTGGTTGTGAGTGACTCAAGACAAAGTGGTGGTGGTATGTACTAAGGGGAAAGTCATGGAACTACTTACTAAATCAAATTTGATGCTGCCTTTCAAAATACAGTATTATTAGAATACAGCCATGCTCATTTGGTTATTGTCTCTGGCTGCTTTTTGCTTTAAAGAGTAAGAGAATGTACAATCTCTACGCTGTAATTTAACAAATAACTAATAGTTGACTATAGAAAAAGTTTGCTAGCTCTTGCTTTTTCCAGAGATGTTGGCATAGAGGAAAACGATAGTTTTTGTTTGTTTTGGTTTGTTTAGTTTTTGAGACAGGGTTTCTCTGTGTAGCCCTGGCTCTTCTGCTCTGTAGTTCTTAGTCTAAGCTGCCCTCTAACTCAGAGAACTCAAGAGTTCTTCCTGCCTCTCCATCCTGACTGCTTAAAGATTTGCACCACCATACCCAGCTGTGATTTGCTTTTGATGTAAAACCAGAAAAGAGATTATAGTAGAATGCATGTAGGAGTAATAGAAAGCGAGGTGTAAGGGCTACCTTGAGAAGTTGTCTATAAATGATCCTAGTTAGTAAGATGCAGGGAAACTACTCACTACCGTTTTTGACATTGTTTTTATTTTATAGCCATTATATGGTCCAGTGTCTGATGAACAATTGATGTTTAAAACATGTATGTTGAGTGTCAAATTAGGGAATCAGGTCTTTAAAATGAGAGGGTATATTTGAGGTAGGGAGATGCATCATTTAAAACAGAGTAATGTGTTAAGAATGACTGTGGTGGTATCATTAGCTTAGGCTCAAGCTTGCACTGTTTTAGAAAGAAGATACTTTGGCCTGCACATTTTTACCTGTATAGTAGAGTAGGGTGTTAATTTCATAATAGTATAATAGTTCTCAGTTAGGATCTAAAAGAATAGGTTAGGAGAACACATTGTTTTCCATGTGTACTTAGGATCTTAACTATATGGTAAAACCACCTCAGCAAAGTTAGTGGGAATAATGCTTTTGAGGAACAATTGATGAAGACTATCACTGAGCTGTTCTTGCTTAAGACAGAATACACCCATCATTGTGACCATAAATGTTATGAAGCTTTAACTGGAGCTGCTTGGGAAGATCCCAGGAAGTCATTAATGGTCTTGTAGGATTAGTGCAGAGTGTGTAAGAAAAATAATTTTCACTATCCTTACAGATAAAGCCATATATTTCTTGGATTTTTGCAATGAGGAATTCCATTTGAAAAATTATTTTTAGTTAGTGTCCTCTATTATTACCCTTTAAATGTACTTAGTAGCATATTTTAGAAGACCTTTCCTCTATTAGTGGTGTATCTTCAGGATAGAAAATAAAGTAGAAGGCTGGATATTTAACACAGACTAAGTTCATATGTAGAGAGATCAGAATCTTAAGTGAATGACAGGCTCTTACAAAAAGGATCTTAGAATTCATCTCTTTTTTTAAAGACGTATTTTATGTGTATGAGTGTTTTGCCTACATATACATGTGTACTACATGTCTGCCTTGTGCACAGGGAAATCAGAAGAGGGTGTTAGATAACCTAGAATTTGAGTTTGGATGGTTATGAACCACCATGTCAATACTGGGAATTGAACTCTGGTCTTCTGCAAGAGCTTTAAATGCTCTTAGCTTCAGAGCCATCTCTCTGGCCCTAGAACTCATCATCTCTTACTATTTGAAGTATTCTAACCCCAAAAGGGGCAAGCTGTGATGATTGTGACATCATTGTAGTTAAATGAGAAGTTCCCTAAGTTAGTTGTGTCCTCGGAAGGATGGAGTAAAAATAAAATCACATGCCACAAAAGCGTTACTGTCCTGAACACTTTAGTTTTCTCCTTAAGCATCTATTTCTTCTTTTACTGTATTATATACGGAGAATAGTCTTGCTGAGTATTTAAATCAGTTGCTTTCAGCTCTGGTTGTAGTTCCAATCCAATAATAACATCCAAACAAATAGTGAAAACAAATGTTCGTGGCTGGCTCACATCCATTGGTTGGAATTACCAGATGTAGTCTCCTGGCAATATATTTTTAAACCTGGCAATTATACTTTTAATGATACATAGCCAGGATAAGAACTACAGAAAATAGATCAAACTGGTGATTATAGGAAAACATCTGATAATATATTTTAGATAAACATCTATAAAAATAAATATAAGCTATTTTGTTTCAGCTATTTGGAAAATATGTTAATTTTTTTCTCACTAGGTAAATAAGGTGTTACTTCATAAGATTTTTTAAAAGTTAATTTTTTTCCTTTTTATAGACACCTGGTGTCCAGGAGAAAGATGTCTTGCTCCTTCTTTGGATAACACAAAGCTCTGTGAAGCAAGCATAAAATCTATTACTGCGGATGAAAATGGGAAGCCTTTTGCAGTTGTCCTGTATCCAGATTTTCAAGAAAAGAAAATACCTCTTCAAAGACTTCAAGAAGTTAAAGCAACTAAAGATTACTCTAGAAGTTTTATATTTGATGATGAAGATTTAGAAAAACCTTATTTCCCAGATCAAAAAATTCCATCATTAGCTAGTGCTTTTCAATTATCTGAAGATGGAGATTCAATTCCTTATACTATTAATAGGTACTTGCGAGATTACCAAAGGGAGGGAGCTCAGTTTCTCTACAGACACTACATCCAGGGAAGAGGGTGTATTCTTGGTGATGACATGGGACTTGGAAAAACAATACAGGTATTTATATTAATTACTTTATAATTAAAGATAAGCTCATATGTATAAGAGTGAATACACTATGCAAATCTCTGTAATAGCACCTGTTACTGTAGCTTTTTGTGTTTATCTCACTAGCTAGATAGTAAAGTTTCAAAATTGAGGACAGTGACTCAATGTCTCATTGTTTTATGCTCAGTACTTTATTAGTATTTGGGGAATCATATTTTTTCTTAATTTTTATTTTTTAGAGAAAAATGCTATATACAATGTAAAAAGTTACTTAACTTCTAGAGCCCTAAGTTCTTTAAAACAGAAACAAAATAGTCTTTGCATTTCAAAGACAAATTGTGGTTTGGGTTTGGTGTGTAATTCATATTGTAGGACTAGAGGTTTGTAAGGAGAAGTGAGTTAGAGCTCCTTTCAAAATGGCATTTAATTTCACTTTTAAAAAATTTATAATATTTATAAATTATAAATTTATAATATTATTCTTTCACCTCTCCCAACTCCTCAAATCTTCTATTTTTCCCAACTTAATGTTCTTTTTCTCCTCAAACAAACAAACAAACCAAGGAATCAACCAACCACCATAAGCACACACATTCAAAAGAAAAACAAAGCAAAGAAAACCCCTGGAATCCATTTTGTGTTGGTCATCAACTCCTGTTGATAAGACCTGCCCTGGAGTGTGGTTGATACATCCAATGTCACTCCACTGAAGTGACACCCATTTTCCCTCTGATGAGCTAGGTGCAAATAGCTGGGTTAGGAATGCCCACTTCTATTGCCTTGAACTTGTGAAGGTCTTCTGTATGCCGTTGCAGTTTCTGAGTTCATGTGTACGTCAGCCCTGTTTCAGCTAGAAAATGCTGTTTCCTTGGAGCTGTCCATGACATCTTACAATCTTTCCATTTCCTCTTCAGCATCAGTCTATGAGCTTTGAGAGTGGGCTGTGGTGAAGGCGTCCATTTAGTGCTGTACTAAGTCTTCCACTCTGCACTAGCACTTTTTTAAAAGTTTGATTCTGAAGCACTCTGTTTCTTTTTATGTCCTATGAGATTTTTTTTTTTAAAGGAATGTAGTTGTCTTTTTTTTTTTTAATGAAAAAAACTTCTGTGGGGGTTGTGGGTTGGGGAGACTAGGCCTTTTGTTTGAATTTTGAGGTGCTGTTTCCCAGCCTCATATTTATTCTATATCATGAGGTAACTGAGGTGAGGAAAGACGGCCTATAAAAGTGTTTGCTTGCAGAGTTTAGAAAGGAATGTCTATGAAAATAAAGCTTCCCCTGACTGGTTTTTTCTACCCCTCTCTGAAATGCAGGTCATGGCCTTTTATTATTCTAGATGTGACAAATTTACTTTTTTTTTTTCCTCTGTAAGCTATTTTGTAAATATTCCACAGTAAAGCACTTCTGATATTTTTTAAAATTAGTTTTGTAAATCTTCATACTAGATTTGTCATAGATCTATAAATTCTGACTTTATAGACCTGGATTGTGGTAGAATAGGTCCGACCTTTTCCAAATATGCTGTGGAGTAGCAGCCTGACTGAGGTGTTCCTCTAATCTTGTATGTCAGTGCAGCTTTGGACAGATTTAGGCAAACAAAAATAGCATAGAAGTGATAATTGTCATTAAGGTCTTGCTCCATGACCCACATGTATGATTCTTCACATCCTCCTTTTCCCTTTGGGTATTATATTAACACATTATAGTTAGCATTACTTTAATTAATATATTAAGCTGAGAGAGTTCCATGGTTTTAATTTTCCTGTCCACTTTAGGTGTATTTTCAACTAAAGCCAAGTTGCCCTAGGTTGGAGTAGTTGTATGTCTCCTTTGCTCCCACTGATCCCATTCATCTCTGGCTGGATACACATACACACACACACACACACACACACACACACACACCACACACACACACATTTGAGTGTATGTATGCACACTCATGCACATGTGCCACAAAGGATGGCTTGTGGCAGTTTTTCCTACGGGTACCAGGGAATTGAGCTCAGGTTATCAGGCATGGTGACATATGCCTTTGTCCACTTGAGTCATCTCCCTAGCTATCTCTGGATTCTTTAATAACCATTTTCTGTTTGTCTCTGACTTTTTCTTAACTGGATTTTCAGTCTGTCTCCTTGTCACTTCTGTCCTCTTCACCCCTGGGTTTCATGTTGCCAAGTAACCAAATCAGCCTATTGCTGGAGTCTCTAGGCTGTTTCAGCCCCAGCACAGCGCCTATCTTGTCTATGCTGTTTCAGCCCCAGCACAGCGCCTATCTTGTCTATGCTGTTTCAGCCCAGCACAGCGCTATCTTGTCTTGAGTAGTAGATGTGTGATCTCTATGCGGTTTCTTTAGTCTTTTTAAACATTTTTTTAAATCTAACATTAATGTAGTTGCTTCAATTTTTCTTGGTTTCTGTTTTTATTTTCATTCTTTTTCAATTTTTAATCACAACTTCTCTGTCCTTGCTTTTTTTATCTTGCATACATATGCTGTCTCTGACAATCCTTGTCTTTGAAAAAATGTATATTTTTAAAAAATGTGTGTATGTGTGCTGTCTGTCTGTGCACATACAAGCACATGTGAAGGTCAAACAACTTTCTGGAGCTCTCTTCCACTAGTAACTTAGAAAGTCTGTCTTGGAGGCAAGCCTTTTCACCTGTTGAGCCATCCTGCTGGCCCAGTCTTTTATTTTTATGTAGAGCATCTAGTCTGTTTATACATAGTGTGCTATTGGGCTATAATGTTACTATTTATTTTTTATTTATATGTCATTCTTTTTTACTGTTTTTTTTTTTTTTTTTTTTGGATAGATTGTGTTGTATTGCCTTGAACCTGCTTGTTAAGTAGGTAGTTATCTTTTCCTAGTGATTACCCCAGAGCTCATGATAGATGTTTTCTACTTATCAAATATAGCATGCATTTTTTTTTCTTTGTGAACAGAATAAGGACCTTAGGAACTGTAACTACCCCAACCCCTAACCCTGACTTAGATAAAATAGTTGTAGCCTAAATTTTTGTCATTTGATGCCAACACAAGGTTGGTTGGTTTTATTTTTAAGTCAGGATACTGTGTTTTTCTGCCTGTTTACCGTTTTTCTTGCTCGTACATTTTGCTTGTGCTGCTGCTCTTTTCCATAGAATCATCTACTTGTGCTTAGATGTTTTTTCACTTATACTACTTTTATATTTTATATTAATATTTTTATATTTTACATGTGGTTCTTTTTGTGATAAATTGGCTGGTTTTAGTTGTCTGAAATATCTTTACTTTACATTCCTGAATATTGTTACTGAGTATAAAAACCTAGATTATATTCTTATTACTTTACTTTGAAAGTATTCTGAATAGCGTTTTCATTGTTTTTTATTACTTTGTATTTAATTGTTGCTGTATTGTAGGTAATCTGATCTTATTTACTCTAGCTTCTTTTAAATCAATTTTTTTGTCTTAGTTTTATGAAGTACCTACTTGTGAATTTTTGTCAATTTTTAAACTTTTGCCATGGCAAGTAATTAATATTCATCACTAATGAGCCTATAGTTTAAGATATTATTTTAAATTATCAATTTTTATTTCTTCAAATAAATATCATTGCCATTCTTTTATCATTTGGGATTTAGATCATAGATATCTGCATATTAAAAAATATTTTCTGATAAGGTGTACACTGACAAGAAAATGTATAGAATTACATCACACCTGTAATTTGTAACTTGTAACAACTTGGAAAAGTTGAAGGATTGCTAAAGTTTGAGGCCACCTTGACAGGACTACCAAATGAGTTCTAGGCTACATGGGGCTTGAATGAGACCTTCTGTCAGCTGCCTTCTTTAGCCCCAAATACAAACTTTCCTTTATAGTTTTTCTAATTCTATAATTTATAATTTATGCTAAAGTAATGAGTTATTTCCTTCTATCCATTTCATACACATTCACCCCACATGTTTAAAGTAACCTGATACTAATTTTGTCTTTTTTACAGATAACTATTTAGGAAGTTTAATTACCTTGCCGAAATTCTCATAGTTGCCAAATAACCAGAGCTAACATTTGAACCAACAAGTATCTAATTGATTGAGTGTTCTGTGTAGTTGACTGTTGGGGTCTGCGTCCTTTTCTCATTTGTATCCTTCTCATTTGACTCTTGGAGAATAGCTACTATTCACATGATGAGTGTACTAGCCTATCTTAAATTACCTATGTCATTCATTAGATAAACTTGTAAGGCAAATACTTTCTCCTTCAAGGAATTTATTTTCTACAAGAAAAGAAAAAAATGTATAGTTTATTCTAGAGGCTGTGAGAAGGTAATTTTCATGTATGGAAACAAATACAGAAACAAATGCTAAGGTACTATCTCATATGGTGGAATCAAGAAAGAACTCATTAGGTGGGCAGAATTGTCCCAAGATGAGACGACAGTGTGGAGCTTTATGTGTTGCTTGTTAATTCAAAGAAAGTACTGATGTTTTTATGTTTCCTCTAACATCTTTTTGCCTGTAATGTTCTACTGATTGGTTGTCATGTGTACAGTAAAGTTATACATAGTGATAGAAAAAGTCTTTTTTTCTTCCAGGTTATTTCATTTCTGGCTGCAGTTTTACATAAAAAGGGAACTCGTGAAGATATTGAAAATAACATGCCAGAGTTTTTACTAAAAAGTATGAAAAAGGAGCCTTCTTCTACAGCCAGAAAGGTGAATATCTAGAAGTGTTTAGCTCATAAACCTGACAGTGCAAACACAGAAGCATTTAAACACAGCGTAATGTGTCTCACATTTTAATACAAGAGTTTGGACATAAAACTATTTATTTTGTAAGACTATTTTTAAAAGGTTGCCAATTTTATCCACTAGTTAAAGTCAGGTTATTTCTCAAGACTGGCAAGATGAATTTCAGCTTAACCTTGTTTAGGAGTTTCAGTTTATTACTTGACTGTATTTCCATGACTTATTTGTTAAATTAACATGCATATGTATGTAAAGTTAATTCAGTTCTTCATTAATTTGTTTTATTTTATGTAAGAACAAAAGGAGGCAGTACAGACACTGGTAGCAAATGTACATCATGGATATTTTGCATATTCACATCAGAAAATTGAGAAGATTAGGTTTATGTTTCTCTCTGCCTCTGCTCTTGTGATAATGAATGGTACTCATAAATGTGTTTATGAATATATATAGTTTATATACAAACCAGAGACTTTTCCCATCCAGGTAGCTAATCAGACCTGACTCTACTGAGATTAGACAAGATTGGACATGATTAGGGTGGAGTGAGTGTAGACAAAATAAAAGATTTGTAATAAAACAATAAAATTAGTGTAGAGTTACATTTATGTTCTTTTTGTGTGTACATGTTTGTATGTGTACGCAGAAGAACCTGCACAAGTGTCTCTGTGCTAACGAGGGTCAGGGGCTGATGTCAGGTGTCGACTTCACCTTAGTTTTTGAGTTAGGGTCTCTCAGTTAATTTGGAACTTGCTGAGCCAGCTAGACTGGCTGTCGGGGAGGCTCAGGAACCCTCTCTTCTGCCTCACCAATGCTGCCATTACAGGCGTTCATTTCCACCCAGTTTTTTAAAAACATGGATGCTGAGGATTGAACAAAGGTTCTCGTGCTTGCATAGCAAGTCCTTTACCAACTGAGTCATCTCCCCAGTCTCCTTATGCTCTTTTATGCTGTCCTCCGTTTCTAAAAAATTGGATAGAAATAAAGATGGAATGTTTTGATGAAAACAGTTATTATTTAATAAATGTAATGAACTATACTCCTCAAGTTCTAAGATGGAGTTTCTTTTATATAAGCCTTATTCACAAGATTATTGAGAAGTCCAAGTTTACTCCAATGACCTCAAAAAGGTCATTTTTATATAAAAAAAATTGGAAGTTACTGATTTTTGGTATTTTTGTTATTATTTAAATTATCTTACTATTTTAACAGCATCCATGCATACTGAGTGTCAGATTCAGTTTTATCCTAGAGTGATGACCCTTAATGTGTTTAAATATTGCAAAGATTTAAGCTTACTTTTAGCTCTGGATTCAGTTTTGTGGTGCTAAATGGTTCTACGGAGCTTATATATTATATGCCACTTATGACAATAGACTGGGAAGAGAAAAAAGGAAGACAAATAGTGTGATTTAAAATGTAAACACAGTTAAATGTATTCAGAATGTTCCAGCAAGAGAGAGAGAGTGGGAAAAGCGGAATGTATCTTCTGTGTAGCTGACAAAGGTGACAGTGGAGCCTTCCCTTGTTCTTCCTTTCCTTGCTTTCTCTCTGTGTGTACATATATACTGAATTATGTGTGTGTGTGCACATATACTGAACTGTGTGTATGCACTTATACTGAATTATGTGTGTGCATATATACTGAAATCCTTTGCCACAGTTACATTACCTTTATTAGATCTTCTGTAGCTAAAATTTTATTAAATTTGTGTTATATTCTGATAAATTCTATTAATGTGTAAATGTTCCTTTGAGAACTACTTTAGCTCCATTCCAATTCTGGAAAGTAGTACTGTTTTCATTATTCTTCTCTAAGTATCTGCAGCTCCAATTTTGTTCTATTTACCCAAGTACTATTTAAAAGAGAAGTCTTAAAATTTCCAAGTGATTATACTGTTTGATACAGAATGATGGAATGGCTTAGCTCTGTGTAGTTTTCTTACAGAATAATATAACCATAATTACTTTTAATGTTTTGATGTTTTATTTTGTGTACTCTATTGTTTGAAAATATCACTTGTTTCTTTGTTAGTGTGGCTATATCGTTCTGTATTTTCTACTTAACCAAGCTTCACTGCCTTGTTAAAAGCCTTAATCCTATAATCAAGGCAAGTTAGAAATACTGTGATCCTCTTGTATGCCGAATGTCAAGAATTCCAGCACAATTAGCAGATTTACTGTGAGGATTGTCTGTATACAAACGATAGGGACATTCCGTATAAGAATACCAAGATAATGAATTTTGCATAAGACCTAAGTTTAATAGTTGTGAAAGACCTTTGAGTTGCCTTACTCTTTTTTGGGATGCTGACTAGACTATAAACTTTGTTAATGGAAAGCCTGTGTCTATGGGGAAACCTTTTGACACAATATAGTAAGGATTTCTTCAACATGTGTCACCTGTAAACCTGTCCAGCGTGTCTCAGGAAATGCCCTGTTATCTCAGTTACCAAAAAACCATTGGGGGGAGGGAATTAGAAATTATTTTACAAAGAAACTTCATATCCACCAAAATTATTTATATGGCTACTACTAAGGCACTTAAGCTCAGCTGTCTTAAGAAGCTCATGTCCGTATGTGGATATGTACTGCCCTTTTCCTAAATACCTTTCTCTGTGTTAAATCCATGCTTGAGCCTGAGCTGAAAACTTTTCTTAATAAACTACAACTCTGTTTCATACTTTCTTATCCTGAAACTTTTCTTTAGTATAATGAGGAATCCTGACTTCTTGTGAGTGACCATCTCTAAAAAAGAACTCAGCCCTGGACAGGTGGCAGCTGTATCTCCTCTTCTGATATGATTTTCTTGTTTATTTCAGCAACTGAGTTCTGAGAAATTTATATTAAATTTTCTGTTATGACTGAGGTTGTTCATTTATATTGTATTTGTGTTGGTTTTCATTAATCTCTTTAAGTTTGGTTTCATAAGTTTCATTTGTATATTGGTTACTCAGTTGACAGATTACTTGTTGATTTTTGAGTTCAAAATCATATCTTATAATTTGATCCAAATAATTATAAATTATAAAATAAAGATAAAAATTATTATTTTTCTGTTGCATATGTTAGATAGTGGTTCAATGCTGAACTGATTTTTTGTCCATTGAAGGGAAATTTCTTTTTGTTGAAGTACCTAAGGTTCCATCTTTGAAATCTCCCCACCCCACAAAGCCCTAATATTTATTGTAGAATTCTACCAAATAAGTTCACTTTTGAAAAATGTGCCCTGGGGCTAGAGAGATAGCTTTACAGCTAAGAGGATTTACTGCTCTTACAGAGGACCAGGGTTTGAATCCTAGCATCTATAGCTTACAATCGTTTTTAACTCCAGTTCTAGGGGATCTGATGCTTCTACTCTCTCTAGGCTCCTGCATGCATGTGATACACATATGTATAAAAAACATAAATTTAAATTTAGTAAATATTTTTTCTTAATTTAAACATATGTAGAGTACATTTTTATAGGGGAAGCTAAATATTGGTGGCAGAGTAAACTTTTTTGACAAAAGACTGATTCCACTGATTTTGGGCATTGCTTTTATTGATCCAGTCCTTCTAACTGCTTCAATCTGTTGGGTTCTGTTATTGTTGTTATGGCTGTTTGTTTTGTGATTTCTTTCTCATGGGTACAGTGTGCCCTTCTCAGTCTGTAAGGGACAGGGGTGTTGTACTCACTGCCATCTTCCTGGACTGATTACTCTGCTGATGATGGAGTCCTCTCCAGGTGCACAGCTCTGTGCAGATTGGTTTTCAGATGTGTTCTGTGTTTGGTTGGCAGCAGTGCACATATATTTTCATAGAGTCCATTTGAAGTAGCATACATTTTTGAAGAAAGTTTTGTAAAAGAGAGAATAAATAAAATAAAGATAATGCCAGAATCAAAACAGAACCCCAAAAGACTGATTTCATTCCTCTTGAAAAATAAACAATGAATGAATTAAATGTTACAAATTAAAAGTTAGTAATTTGAACTAGGGCTGTATGTATGTGTGAAAGAGATTATTTTATATACATTCTAAAACTTTGCAGGTATGAATAAGTCTTTGAGGAATGCATGAAAAATAAGTGCCAATGAATTCCTAAAGGAAAAGACACAAATCATTCAAGTGCTTGCTTCTTGAAATGATTCATTATATTTAGGCTAAGTTTATACTGTAGTTTGGTCTTTAATGAAATAAATCATAGTAAGTTAATTAAAAATAGTATCTTATAAGATCAAACTTTGGAGATTCTAAGAAAAATGTACACTTTCAGGTCATAGTCTAGTATTGAAGGCCAGGAACTCACAGCAGGAACCTGGAGGCAGGAACCTGGAGGCAAACACTGCTTCCTGGCTCATTCTCTCTTCAGGTTCATGCTTAGCTAGTTTTCTTATGCAACACAGTATAGCTTGCCTAAGAACTGTACAGCCCACAGTAGACTAGGACATTAATAAAGACAGCTCCCACAGACATTTCCATAGACCAGTTTGATCTAGAAAATTCCTCAATTAAGGCTTCTCTTCTTAGATGACTCTAGGCTATGTCAAATTGACAGTTAAGAATAAATTAAACATAAATACTATGAAAGAAAAACAAGGAGCCAAGCAGGTTTAAGAAGGGTCAGTCATGGGAGTTTGCATTGCAAATGGTGATGCTACTGTGAAAATCCATATATATATATATATATATATATATATATATATATACACACATACATACATACATACATACACACACACACACACATCTCTTGTCAACTTCTGGAGTGACAAGTGTGGGATAAATTGTTAGCACTGCAGTTGTAAGGGTAGGAACTACTGGAACTGTAGAAAACTCCTGAGTACACAGATGGAGTTTGTACCCATGATTTTAATCTTATACAAAATTCAAAGAGAGGCATCACAATTGGACAGAGCATTTTGAGCCTTGATTTTGTATTTGAAAGTAGGAAAAAATTAAATCCTTAGGTAAACTACAATAGCAAAAGGTATTTGAAGTGAAGCCAGATGGGAAGGGGCTCCTGTACTTAGTGAATGGGGTAAAGAGTTAGCTTCAGCTAGACTTTTGTTTTCTTCTTTCTCTTTACAAATATGGTCACATATTTTGTTTCTTATAAGTCATAAGTGGCCTGATGAAACATTACACAGAACCTTTTATTTTATAGTATGTTTTATTGCTTCATCTCTTGGGAGTGGGCAAGTATAATCCTTTAGAAAAATTTACCAATAATCCTCATATACATAATGACCTAGGAGTATTGGTCATAAAGAAAAATAAAAACATAAAAGGTTTTAAGTAGTTGATGAGAGTTGTATTCAGGTTTAAAATATAAAAGTGGAGTCTCCAACACCACTGTGAAAACTAGATTGCTCTAGTTGAAAACTGAATTAACTGGCTTTCTGTCACTGTGAAAAATTATCTGGTAATGTAAAAGTAATGTAAAAGAAGGAGAAGTTTATTTTGGCTCTTAGTTTTAGAGGTTGTGGTTCATGATCAGTTGTCTTCTTGGTTTACAGCCTGTGGCAATGCACACATCATAATAGGAATGATGGAGGAAGCTGCTCACTTCATGGAGGGCAAAGTGAAAAAGATAGGAGAGATATTCTCCAAGAGTATTGGACTGTGTCCCAATAGTCCAGTTTCCCTTCACAAGGCACCCTGGGAACCAAGCCTTTACCACACATGCCTTTGGAGAACATTTCATATCCAGACTGTAGCTTATTTCCAAATAGCTAGAAGTTCTGTAGAGAACTGGAGATAGAGGTAATAAGTATGGATAAGTCTTGAAAACATAGCTCTGAAGGAAGAGCCTGGTAGCCAAAGATATGCAGTGGAGAAAACATGCTTTATCTTGTTTCAGTTTGATTTTTGTTTTGTTTTGGAAAATATGCCAGTTTTTAAAAGTGGTCCTTTATAAAAAATAAAGCTGGCGTGTGGGGAAGGCTGGGACCGGTTTTACCACATTGATTCTAGACTGATAGAAAGCTAAGACAAGAGCCACTGAGTAGAATCAAACCTTGTTGACTTTGAAGAAGATAAACAGCTAACCTCTAGCCACAGATGGGAAGGCAGGGTATGTGGAAATAAACACAGGTAGTTACTGACAGAAACCTAGGTAGAGGTTCCCTGCTTGCTTTAGTTTTCTAGTTTTTCATGCCTTCAACTGAGAGAATCTGAGAAAAGGGGAGTAGGAAAGAGAAGGAAGCAGCCCCAAAAGACTGTTCAGAGAAGGAGGCTGCCCATTTGCTTTGCACAGCTCTTTACTGTTGGGATCCTAATGTTACTTTTTTCTCTCTCTCTTAGAGAGTTACTTTTCTCTTCTTCAGTGCCTTTAAGAATAGAAATGAAAAATAACTATTCCTTTCAGTGGGTTATCTTCTTTGTTCTAACAAAAAACTAATTAAGCAAAGAATATTTTTGAGGATTTTTTTTTTGGTCTACATTTAGCAAACCAATCAATTATAGTAATTAGCTACTTATAGCATCAAAATCAAAGAGTGGAACTATTGATAGCTGTGCTATTTCATGTTGGAGTTCTTATTAAAAACATGAATGCTTTTCTTCCTGTTTTTAGATGTTCTTAATAGTTGCTCCTCTTTCTGTCCTCTACAACTGGAAGGATGAATTGGATACCTGGGGATATTTCAGAGTTACTGTTTTACATGGTAGCAAAAAAGATAATGAGCTGATTCGTTTAAAGCAGAAGAAATGTGAAATTGCTCTGACAACCTATGAAACACTGCGCTTGTGTCTGGAGGAGCTTAACAGGTAAACTCATGAGAGTAGTGCTGTCAGTGTGCTGCCAACATCAGTTATGTGCAGCTTTATAATCATGGCTCAAAACTCAAGTTCCTTTAGCCTGATTTTCATGTCAGGGTTATAAACCATAGTATGTAATAGCTAACTCTATCTGGACAGCTCCTACAACTTCATAGTGTGTTTCTTAAACTCAGAACAGTAAGAGAGTGGAAAGATTTCTCCCAAGTCCCATGTACAGCACTTTGCATAGATGATGCCTACAGCAGTATTGAAAACCACTTAGATCTGTACCTTGGATCAGTAGCACACCCCTGATGTATTTCCAGCAAGTTATAGAGAAAAAAAAGCCCCTGTTGGTATGCTGAGCCATGTTGATGGAAGAAAACCAACTAAGAGATTTGTTCTGACCTAGTTTATGCCCAGATTCCCAATTCATGTGTATAGGTCTCCATATTAGAATGTAATCATGTTTAAAGATGTAATTAGGAAATATTGTACTATTTACATAGGATTGTAAGTCAAACTAGATAACAGACAAGTACCAAGATCATATAAGCAGAAGGGACATGTATGTTTCCTAGTAAACCTTTTAAGTGCTAAAATACCATGGTTTTAACCAGTGTGAATTACAGTCAGTGAAAGAGAGAATGGCAGAAAACTACCTTAAAAGTGATTCTTTCAAATCAGCTAAAATGCCCTGGCATGAAATCACGCAGACATACTCAAGAGTAAAATGTAGTGAGATGAAATAGTGCGTACCTGAAACCTTACCTGCTCTGGAGCTGAGGTGAGAGGGTCATGAATTTAAGGCCAACATGAACAAACATAATGCAGCCTGTGCTCAAAAATAACAAAAAAGAATATACTAAAAAGCACATACTACAAAGCTATGTGGATTTGAGTTAGTCATCTCATCTGGAAAATGACAGGATTAATCGAATCTGCTTTTGCCAAAATGGGCTATTCAAACACACAGGTGGAAAGTTTCCATTAGAATTAACCTAACAAGTTACAATTAACCTATTGTGTACAATAATCAATAACCTCCATTCCCACGGGTTCCACATGGCTAGAAGAATGTGTCTATAAGAAATTAATGATTTTTCTAAACAACTCAGTATAATATTTTATATAGCATTTACATTGTTGAAGTAATTACACATTACACAGATTATTTGAAGAATACAGAAAGATATCTGTAGATTATATGTAGATACTGTGTCATGTTATGTAAGAAACTTGAACATCCACATATTTTGGTCCCTGAACTAATCCTCAGATACTAAGGGGCACCTTATATAGTGACATGAATATTGACCAGGCATAGTTAGATTTTTCTGTAAAGGTCCAGTTAGTAAATATTTTGAGGCTATACAAGTTTTGAGGCTATTCTATGGAAGATTTTTTTTTTTTTACTTTTCAACTTAGTAAAAGTATGAAACTATTCTTAATTTGTTGACCATGAAAAACTATTCACAATCTGGGTTTAGCCCAACAGCCACAGTTTACTGACACCTGTTTTGGAAAATGAATACTTGAGCTCAACCCCTATCCCAAGGAAGGGAGAAGACATCTGTATTACCCCAACTGTCCTCCTCCTTACAGTTAAACATTGCACAGTTCTCACCATGAACACACACCTTGATTTTTGCCACCACAGACTGTTTCAAGCTATTCTGGAGAATTCTGTTAATGCAATTCTGCTGAGAGTTTTCTCATTCACCTTTGTCCAATATGTTTTTAAGATTTATCTGAACCGTTCAGTAAATCAGTAATTACTTTTTTAAATGTTGAATTGTATTCCATCTTATGAGTATGTTTCTCTTTTTGTTACCCATTCATTTGAAAGTACTTATTTGATTTGTTTCCTAGTTTGCCATTATTACAAATAAAATGTCAGGAAATATATTTATGGAAGCCCTTTTTGAGATATGTTTTTTATTTTTGTTGGGTGGATAAATGAGAGTGGAAATTTGGGCTTTAGAGTAAGTGCAAGTTTAAATGGAAGAAATTGCAAACCTGTTTTTCATAGTGATTACACCATTGTACTTTCACAGGGTTGAATAATGGTTCTGTAGCTTCGTAGTCTCACCAATATTAGCATTGTGAGTCTTTGTTTTTACTCCTTTTAGATAAAAGGAGATATAGCACATGACATCATGATAGGAATTATTTCTTTGAAATGCATGTGCACCTGAAAAGTTTATTCTATGGTTGCTGGTGTAGTGTTCTCTAAATGTCGAGAAGCCTCGGTTGATCTGTGTAGTTTATTCTATGGTTGCTGGTGTAGTGTTCTCTAAATGTTGAGAAGCCTCGGTTGATGTGTGTAGTTTATTCTGCGGTTGCTGGTGTAGTGTTCTCTAAATGTCGAGAAGCCCTGGTTGATCTGTGTAGTTTATTCTACGGTTGCTGGTGTAGTGTTCTCTAAATGTCGAGAAGCCCTGGTTGATGTGTGTAGTTTATTCTGCGGTTGCTGGTGTAGTGTTCTCTAAATGTCGAGAAGCCCTGGTTGATCTGTGTAGTTTATTCTACGGTTGCTGGTGTAGTGTTCTCTAAATGTCGAGAAGCCCTGGTTGATGTGTGTAGTTTATTCTGCGGTTGCTGGTGTAGTGTTCTCTAAATGTCGAGAAGCCCTGGTTGGTCTGTGTAGTTTATTCTGCGGTTGCTGGTGTAGTGTTCTCTAAATGTCGAGAAGCCCTGGTTGATGTGTGTAGTTTATTCTGCGGTTGCTGGTGTAGTGTTCTCTAAATGTCGAGAAGCCCTGGTTGGTCTGTGTAGTTTATTCTGCGGTTGCTAGTGTAGTGTTCTCTAAATGTCGAGAAGCCCTGGTTGATCTGTGTAGTTTGGATGTTCCTTGTCTTTGCTTATTTTCTTTGGGGTTGGTTTATAATTTCTGAGATGAGATTTGAAATCATATAGTTATTTATATCTCCTCAGTTCTATAACTTTAAGTCATATGTTTTTAGATTCATATGCATTTCGAAATTTTTTTTCTGATGGATTAATTTTCTGATGGATTAATTTTACTTCTTATTTTTATTTCTTATATTGTTTGTGTAATACTAATATAACTGCCAACAGTCCTCTTATGCCTACTGCGTATTATAGTTTTTCATTTTTGTATTGCAAAATTTTCTTTATATTTTTAGTGACTTTATTTATGAGTAGAATTTAGTTGAACTTTGATTTTTTTTAATGTCTATTCTGACAGTCTTTGCATTTGTGAGGTAGGTGTTTAGACCATTCACATTTAATGCAGTGTGGATAAACTTAGATTTTACTAGGTAGGCTTTGGTTGGGATGTTTACCCCATGATAAGTTTATATTTTACTGTTTTATGGATTCTGGAAGAAGATAATAATCTTGGTTATGGAGAGATTAAGTAATTTGTCCAAGCTTACACAGTCAAGTCAGTGATGGACATGAGGTTTTAATGTTGATTACCAACTTAACTCCAGACCTCAGGGTTTAAATCAGAATGTTACCTGAAAATTAGATGTTGTGCAATTAGATAAATGTAATAAATTATTTTACAAATAGTCATATTTTAATTAATATTTACCTGTCCTTTTCAAGTGTGTTCCTTGATATAAATTTCATGTTTAACTTCTATGCTTCGATGCTTATTGCATTTTAACATATATTTGCTAAAGAAATGTTTAAGTGGTTATTTTATGTGACACAAGCATTAAGAGCTCCAAAAATTATGTAACTGTAAACCATATATTTATAAAAATAGTGAAATGAGGACATTCCTTTTTTATTGTTACTTGTTACTAGTTCAAATGTCTTTGTTTTGATATACTTTAAAAGTTTTATGTTTGATCTCAGTGAGTACTATTTTGTATGTTTGACACTTTGTATATTTATAATAAACAATCCATAGAGTAGACAAATGCATGGCATACTATTGTTGAGCAATATATAATTATTACTATTATATTCATTATATTTTATGAAGTGTTCATAGATTTAAATATGTCTAAAAAGCCAAATAAGACTGCATTTTTTTGTACACCCCTCCTAACCTGTACGTTGAGCTCTTACAAATACTATTCAGTCAGGCTGTCTGTCTGTCTTTCTCTCCTTTGCCCATCCTCCTCACTCCCCCACTTTGTTCAGTTTAGTTTGGTTTTCAGATAGTTTCATCTAACCCAGGCTAGCCAGACCTTTCTGTATACCTCAGGCTGGCCTTAAATTCTTGATTCTCCTGCCTCCACTTTCTGAGTGTTGGGATTACAAGTGTGCATCATCATATCCAACTGTTATATCCACATCTCTGACAACATATTTATGCTACAGTTTTTAAAGATTTTTGTGTATCTACCTTTTCTCGGGGAAAATTATGATTTTTGTCATACTTTGCCTTTTATTTTCTTACGAGAATAATTTTCTTGTTTGTATTGTAGAGTGAGAATTGTTATTTTTAAACCTCTTGAGCAAACAGTTGGGTATTTATGTGACTCCAGTTTCCTGAGTCATCTAGTATCTCCACCCTAGTTCTTTTAAGAACTACACATATGCATCAGTGGTCCTTGACTTGCTCTGCTGCTGCCTACAGACCGTTTTCTGTTTCTCAAAGCCATCTTGTCTGTCCTCTTTCTATTTCTTCCTTTCTGTGTTCTTGAGAGGTTCTGTCTTTTTGTACCTTTAAATTAAGGAATCTGTAGAAAAGTTGGACAAAAGTATATGAGTATTTATCCACTTAACACTTAGAGCCCACAGATCATTTTGTGTAAGCATGTGTGTGCATTCATGCATGTTTGTGTATGTGTGTTCACGCATTGTACGCACATGAATATACACATTGTCTAAGTACACTAGTGAATCACTTCAGTAAGTTTCACATAGCATGACAGCTTGAGCCCATATTTTAATTTTGTTATATATCTAAGTTAATGTTCTTTATACTTCATTATCCTTGTCATGTGGGTATGTGACTTAATAAAGTGCTTGTTTGCTATCAAGCATGAGGACCTGACTTTGATTCCCTAGAACCCACTGAAAATCGTGGCACATATGTGTAGGTTAAGACAAATAGATCTCTGGAGCTCCCTGGCTAGCTAATCTCACCTAATTGGCCAACTCCAGACTGGGGTGTTCTATGAGCTAGGGTCACTTAGGCAGATGAGGATCATCTCAGTAGGATCATCAAAGGATGAAGGTATTAGGGATTATAAAAAAAACCTGTTGTATAAATGTCTAAGGTAAGGGAATTTTCTGTTTCTTTCTTCTACCCATCCGCTTCTCTTACAGTTTGGAATGGTCAGCTATTATTGTAGATGAAGCTCATAGAATCAAGAATCCAAAAGCTCGAGTTACAGAAGTTATGAAGGCTGTGAAGTGTAAGGTCCGGATTGGCCTCACTGGTACTATCCTTCAGAACAACATGAAGGAGCTTTGGTGTGTCATGGACTGGTGAGTGAAATGCGTGGACATTTCCGGGATAGTATTTGTTAGCTGAATGCTGCCCCTGTTTTCTGATAGCTGGTTCTTTAAATCACAGCTCCCTCCCCTAGGAAGGTGGTCACTTAACTGTTTACAGAAATACCTATTCCCAGGCAGGTTTCAGTGTTGGAAAAGTGAAAAGTCTTAGTGTGTTATTGTTGATCCTCAGAGTAAATAAATGCTGAATTACTTACTAGTCTATCATCTTCAGTTATAAACAGTCATAAAGAAGGAATGCTGTTTGCCTGGATCTTGTTTTTGTTGTTATGAAGTAACCACTGAATATATCCCTTACAAGCAATAGAATTGAATGCTTTTCTTTTTAGATAAATTAGTAACTCTGTTAAATTTTTTTCTTACTGCCTTTGTGAAGGGCTGTGCCAGGACTTTTAGGTAGCAGAATTCACTTCAAGAAACAATTTTCTGACCCAGTGGAACATGGCCAGAGACACACAGCAACAAAAAGAGAACTTGCTACTGGCCGAAAAGCCATGCACAGGCTTGCAAAAAAGATGTCTGGCTGGTTTCTCAGGCGTACCAAGACTCTTATCAAGGGTCAGCTGCCTAAGAAAGAGGACCGGGTGAGAACTGCATTTCTGTATATTATTAATTTCTTGTCACTGTTTTTTTCTGTTTTCCTAAAAAGCATTGCATCTCTTTTTAGGGTTACTTTTGTAAAATTAGTTTTTTATATGTGAGATTTCAGCTTTTACCTCACAATGTTGGGGGAAAAAAAGAGACAGGAAGGGGCCAGGAACCCAGTGTTCCCTTCAGGGACACAGTCTCACTAACCTTGGTTCCTTGTAAAGGCTCTACCATCTCCCAGTGGTGCCAAAGGACATTGAGGTGAATTTTGGCTTGTGGACCTCTCGGCAGCCTTTGGGAACTAAGCCATGACAGCATGCATCTAACACACATCTTAAGGTAGGTGTAGTGGCTTACACTTTTAATCTCGGCACCAAAAGGCAGAGAGGCAGGTGGATCTCTGAGTTCAGGCCAACCTGCTCTATATAGTGAGTTCCAGGCCAGCCAGATCTACACAGTGAAACCCTTTCTCAGAAAACAAAACAAAGCAAAAAAAAAAAAAAAAAAAAAAAAAAAAACCATACGAAATCCTCATGTCCTATCAAGGCTTTTGATTCATTTCTTCCTTAAGAAGGTAGGGAGAGCTTCCCTTTGTAATGAGTTTTTCCTTCATACACACAGTACTGTTCGGTGTGCTCTGGCATCTTAATTCTAGTTACAGGACTAAAGTGCTTAAGAGCTTTTTCATCTGTGTTGGCTTTATATGAAATGCTGTTTGTAGTTATGCTACTGACCTAATTTTTAACTAGTAAGAAAATAATAGTTACTATTTTAAGAAAATTGGAATTGTCTAGGTTTTTTTTTTACATTTCCTTGATTGTTTAACATGTCATTCTTAATAGTTCTAGCAGTAGAATAAATATTCTGTAAATTATTATGAGCTAAATCTAACTCATACTGTGGTAATGGTATCAAATGTACTCTAAGCTTAGAATACCTTGTAAAAATAGATTTGAAAATAAAGGCTGGTACTAGTGTGGAGGTTGAGAAAATTGATATGTGACTTGTGATATTTATGTAAAGCAAATATTATATTGGAGTACTTTGTGAACCTCAGCTTTTTAAAATGTTGCATGCAGAGGTGTGTGTGCGCGAACACATATGCAATTTGTTAAGTAGGAATAATACAAACAAATACATCAAGAGAGAACTTTGCCTAAAGATTTAGAACTTGGGCTCTGGCTCTCCCAGTTAAAGGCTTCCTCAGTTGAGCAGCCCACTGAGACCAGTGTTGTTTGTGTCAGGCGGGCTTCACATGGTTGTTGTTCTGAAATGCATGGCACCTAAGGAACACTTCATAACTGTTAGTGTTGAATACTAACATAAATACACTGTATATTTTAGTCACTGACTGTCATCTCCTATGTTCTGCTATTCTTACATACTTTTATATCCAAGATTGAGCATCAAGGAGTAATTATATTCTATAGACATGTTTTTAAAGTTGTAGCATTGTTTTTAAAGATATTCCTGTTTTCACCGAATGCATACTTTTTTGTAATATTCTCCCATTATAGTTATATAAGTGCTTAAAAATACTTAAAAATAAGGAAAAACTGTTCCTATTGTTTACATTTTTATGGTCTGTTTTAGATATATTTAATTTTGACACTGGTTACATACATGTTGAGGAAAATTTTCTTAATTTTTAGTGCTGCCAGAAGTAAAAGGGAATTGTGTTCCTTATAACTTGGCAGCATTGTTTTGTTATAATATTTTGTCCTTGGATTTGGACATTCAGTAGCAAGTTATGTTTGCTTTTGCATGTATTTAATTATTTTCCTCACTAATTTTAGGAATGTATAGCAAGATGCTCAAAACAAGTAACTAAAGTAAAATGAAGTTTTTGGCATTTTTGTCAGTTTTTCAGTATTTCATAGCATTTATAATTTATACTAATGTTCTAAATCTTTTGTTTTACCTTATCGTGATTTGTTTCCATGATAAACTGGTAGAGATGTCTAAGGAGACCCATGATATACTGAGAATGTATAAGGTAGCCACATTATTTATTTTTTTATGTAATTTTTTTCTTTTAAGTGAAAACAAGAACAAATGATGTTTATTTAAAGGTGAGGTGATAGTCTGCACAGTAAGTACAGAAAAATTATTATAAACATGTTTCCCCACAGAAAGTGGGGTGAGGAAGTGGAGTAATTGTTATAAGGACATAGACAGAGGTAATTAGTGTGGGTGATGGCACTGGCCCTCAAATCCAGTGGCCTTTGTGATGATTTTTCTCACCACTATAGGAATCCTAATAGTTATCCTCTCCTTTGTGTACAGATGGTATATTGTTCTTTGACGGACTTCCAGAAAGCTGTCTACCAAACAGTGCTAGAAACAGAAGATGTGGCTCTAATCCTCACATCCTCTCAGCCTTGTACCTGTGGCAGTGGCCAGAAGCGCAGAAAGTGCTGTTACAAGGCAAGCGTTTCCAGTCATCTCTACTGTTTGCTCTTGAGTCAGTGACACAACTTTTCTTCATTTCTTTAACTTTAGAAGTTATATTTTTAAAAATTTATCAAGAGGCCAAGCCTGACAGCTTAGTTCTGATCTCCAGAATCCACTCAGGTTGCATTAACAGGTTCTGTGATCCCACCACTCCCTCACGAGATCTGGATGCAGACAGAGAATGCTGGGAGCTTGTGGTCCAGTAAGAGAACCTGCTTCAAAACAGGTGGAAGGCAGAAACTGGCTCTTAAAACTGGCTCTTACCCTCTGGGCTGGGGAGGTGGCTCAGCATTTAAGAGCACTGACTGCTCTTCTAGAGGTCTTGAGTTTCAATTCCTGAGCCACATGGTAGCTCATAACCATCTGTAATGGGATCTGATGTTCTCTTCTGGTGTACCTGAAGACAGTGACAGTGTACTCACATACATAAAATAAATAAATAAATCTTTTTTTTTTTTTTTTAAAGTTATCCTCTGGCCTTCAGATGCATGCCATGGTGCATGCATGCCTGCATCACACACATACACATATGTAAACACAACTTATCAGTAATGTTTTACAATGTTACCTAGTAATAAGTAATTGGATTACTTATTTTTTATTATGTGTAAGCAGTGTCAGTCAAAGTGAGGCCCCGCCCACCACTGACTCATCAGTGCCTTGGCTTCAGCCTGTGAGGTGGTTTGTCAAGTTGTTAGAACTATGTGGAACATCTCTTCTGAGAGTTAAGTTTCCTTTCTGGCTGGAGCCTTTTCCTCCTCTCAGTGTGAGATTCCTGGGGAAATTTCAGTTTTCTTAATGCTCCATTGTTTTAGTAGTCTGATAGATTGAGAGACAAGTGTCTCTAGGATATGTTCATTTCTTCCAGGCTGTAATAGCATAAGTAGAGAGTAAAATGTTCTTTAGAGCACTGTGACTCTCCTAGTGTTGGTCCTAGTACCCCCTTAATGGCAGCGTTTCTGTCACTGTCCCATCCAGAATGGACACTGTCCTTTTATTAAATAAACATCACTACATTATGGTCACTACATCACCAAGAGTGATTCTAGGTCAGCAATTCATGGATATCCTTCTAAGTACTTGGCCTTTACTGTCTTAGATAAGTAGACAATAAGTACTAAGTGATGTATTTTATAATTGGTCATATAGCTGTGTTATTTTTTCATTAATTTATTTTTATTTAGATGAGTATACTGCAGCTGTCTTCAAACACACACCAGAAGAGTGCATCAGATCCCATTACAGATAGTTGTGAGCCACCATGTGGTTGCTAGGAATTGAACTCAGGACCTCTGGAAGAGCAGTTAGTACTCTTAACCTCTGAGCCATCTCTCCAGCCATTAGCTGTGTTATTAATGCTTTTCTTGTTTGTGTTTTCTAACTGTTCTGTTACAGACCAACTCACAGGGTGACACAGTGAAAACCTTGTGCCTTAGTTACCTGACTGTGCTTCAGAAAGTAGCTAACCATGTTGCACTGCTGCAGGCTGCTAGCACCTCCAAACATCAGGTTTGACTTTACATGTCTTTGTGATACTATTGATATAAAACAGATACTGTACAGTATTGTTGACACAAAAATCATAGTTCTCATCTAAAAGAGAGTAAGAGATACTTTATTCTGGAGCCATTTTAGTGACCAGAACCTGCAAACAGAGATTTAGATTACACCAAATCCCTATTTTAACATGGAAGTAGTTTTATAAAGTTTTTTAGTTTACTGAAGGAAGTCAGAAATAGAGACATTTTATAAAAATATTGGTGGGTACATCAGAGAGATGGGTACAACAAGATTGGGAAGCTTCTCTGTAGGTCCAGGATGCTGTCTGATAACATTCTTAGCTTTTGGATTGGTAGGCACTAGTATTCCAAAGGATTATTCTGTTAGATACAGGATGTTAGTTCTGACACAGAGGTGGGCACGAAATAGCTGTTAGGGATGTGGGGCTAAACTCCACCAAACATAAGATAGTTAACTTCTGAACCTGTAATATTCTAGTCTTTCCACAATATTTCAGCTCTTATCAGTCAGTTAGTTTCTTCAGACACAGCTTCTTTCCAGTTCTCTTTCTCACTATCTTAGCTAAATACTCTTAAGTGTGTTTTAGGTAAGGTTGAAGAGAAATCTGACTTGCTTATTTTAAAATTTAGTAGTTGAATGACATAATGTTGTGCATGTGCAAGGTGCTGAGTTCAAATTTCAACATCAGCACTAATAATTTTTTTTAAGTAAAACTTACGTATCGAGAAACGTGCACTTAAATTTTTAATCAGGCAGAAAAAGCTTAAGTTTAAAGTAATAGCTGTTTTATGATTTAACAGTGATTATGTTTTGTTCTTATATGTTTTGGTGTAATTACTTGATAAATCAGTTCCATTCTGCTAATACTGTGTTTAATTATATTTGTTTAATCTGTTTTCTAAACTGTCAAAATCAGTCCCTCCAAGTTAAGTCTTAAATAGAAGCATTTGTTCTGGTAACTGCAGTTGTATCTTACTCTAGAGCATGACATCAGTAATAAGGTCTTAGCTTTATTTAACAATATTTTCTTGTGATGTAGCTGATGTTCTTAAATTAATTTTGAAATCTACTAAGAGTCTGGTACAGTAGTCTTGTATAGTATTATTTATTCTTTGGGGAATGTTTATTTCTTTGTTTTGGAAATCTTGAGGAAGTAATGATATAGTATATGTATCCATAGTATCAAGAATTCATTGAAATCATACATGTTCAACATACAGCTTTAGGATTTTCTGAACTGTTAATTTCACTTAAAGAAGGTAGATTACATTTCTGTGTCTTAGAAATAGAAATTTTTTATAAAGTTTTTTTTTGTTCAGGTTTAAATACGTATTGAAATTTTTTCTTTCTTCTCTTAAGGAAACACTTACGAAGAGGATATGTAATCAGGTATTTTCCAGATTCCCAGATTTTGTGCAGAAAAGCAAAGATGCAGCCTTTGAAACACTTTCTGACCCTAAATATAGTGGAAAGATGAAGGTATGTAGTCTTCCTTCAGTGTGCATATAGAGAGGGATGTTATACAAAAGATAAGATTTATGCAGGGACACAGCAAGCACACTAGCTAATCAGGACAGCCACCCAAACAGTGAGAAGAGATGGAGTTCGTGAGCTCTACATATAGGTCAGAGCACACAATGGGTTCTCAGTGGCAGTGGCATCAAACATGCGCCAAGCTTTTCCTTACTAATCAATTGGGCATAAGAACATTTGAAATATATGCTGTTCTCACATGTGTACAGAGCAAGGCTCTATATCTAGATTGAGTCTTCTGCCTCAAATTTTTGTTTGCTGACCTAAATAGTAAAATTGCAAGGTAATGACATTTGTTCTACACAGGGGAACTGACCTGTGACCATGTTGTCCTTGGTACTGCGTTAGTAAAGGAGGGGAGTGGAAAGCAAACCCGGCTTCTGTAGCCCTGACCTAGGTCTCTGGACAGTATCTGTCACAGTGTTGTGAACTGCTGATAGCCTCTGGCTTCCTATAAGAAGTTTGTTTAATTCCTCAATAGCTATCAAGGATCCTTATTTATGGGTTCAGAGTTTCCACCCTTGGTAAAATGTTTTATTTTTTGGTAAAGGGAATAAAAAGGAAGTAATTCAAATTAGTTAATTAGTGTTTCATCTAGAAATACTTTTAGCAGTTAATCTAGATAAGCTTAATGTGGTTTAGTTGCTTAAAACCTAGAAATTTAGTGAAACAAAATAGGTAGAAGTAGTAAAGAGGATTGCATTAAAAATTATTTGTAAAAATCAATTCATTTGTATTCATGAGAATATCATGATTTATTCCAAGTAATTAAAATATAATAATCTGCTTTTTATAAAATTTCAACATAAAAAAATCCAGATTCATTTAGAGTTCTATTTTTAGAAATTATACTGTATAGTTAAGATAATGATTAGACTTCATTTTTATTCTGATTTTGATTGTTGGAAGCTGGGTAGACATCTTGGTTTCTATGGAGAACAACTGATTCGCAATTTCTAACTTGATTGACAATCAAACGGATCTAACTTGATTGACAGTCAAACGGATCTTGACAGTAATAGCTGGGGATATGTATTGAAGGACTATTTTTATAACATTTAATTAACGTCATTATCTGTGGTATATACTGATTTAGTGTATATAAATACACTATGGGTGTATAGGCTTATTATAGACTTACTGCCTATGAGGTTAGGATCTTCAAGTTCTTGATTTGTGATTCCAACATGTGAAGATCTGGTTCTGCTTATCCTGTAGTGTGCCTGCAACTGCAGAGGCTCTGGGCACATAATAGCTGTTTAGCTGTCACAGCCTTAGAGCTACAGCAATTACCTGGCTCGATGTCAGTTGCAAACTTACCTCAGTTACCTGTCAGTGGAATAATCACAAGGTGCAACTATTTGACTGAGAATTTTTTTATCCATTAGGTGATATATCACAAATCCACTTACTAAGAGAGCAAGAAAGAACTAGGGAACCCAGATCAGTGCTATGGGACAAAAAGGTGTACCACATTCATCTTTCTAAGACTGACTAATTTGAGAAACTTATTTTCAAAAGTTCTTTGCTGTGAATACTCTTAAATTCATAGATAGATTGACATATGCTATGGAGGACAAGTAAGAATCTGTATTATTAAAGCTTTAACATACATTGATATATTGTCAGTTTTGAATTTTTGGTAAGAGCTCTTTAATTTATGATTATTCATTTAGTGAGTTTTTTCCTTTAAATTGGCCTAATGAAGACCTGCAATCAGAAAAAAACATTCTCTTATTATTTATTTTTGCTTTCACTTTTAAATACTCCAAATTACAACAGATCTGAAGCCATAGTCAATGACAGGAGTAGATTTCTATTCAACCTATTTCTGACTTAATACATTATCATCTTCCAAGGGAATAAAGCACAGACCAGAATATCTTCTCAAAATTAATGAAGAATTGGTATTCGAAGTATACAGAGTATTCTTAAAACTCAGTAATAGAAAGGAAATAATCTAGCTTAAAAATGGAGAAAGGATCTGAACAGATAACTTACTACAAAATGAAGTGCAGATGGCAAGTAAGTGCAAGGGAAGATGCTGCCCACTGTTAAACACCTGCAAGAATGAAATAGGAAACACTGCAAGCCTGCTAAGGGAGCGAAGTCCAGACCGCTGGCAGCACCAGATGCTGCTGACCTTTCAGCACAGGTGAAGCTGCAGAGTGAGTCAGTCCCTCTGAAGAATAGTGTGGTGACTTCTGTTAAAGCGTTCACTTTCAGTAATGTCAGTTACATCGTTTATAAAATGTGTTTCATATTTAAAATATGAAAATGTTCTTGCCATGTTATCCATTAGTCACATTCTTTTTTATTTATCTAAGAGATAAATTTAGTGAATTTTACTAAACTTATGCCCACATAAGAGCACCACATAGATTTATTCATAATTTGTAAAGCTTGGAAACAAGATGTCCTTCAAAAGGCAAACCAATAAACTCTGGTACAAAAATGGAATAGCTTTTAATAATAAAAATTGAGTGAGACATGATGGTGCATTACTTTTAATCCCTTCACTTTGGAGGCAGAGGCAGGTGATTCTCATTCATTTAAAAAGCAGCATGGTCTACATAGCAAGTTACAGGCAAGTCACAGCTACACAGTGAGACCTTCTTTCAAAAAAACAAAAAATAGTAGAACACTTGGAGAACTCTGGTGTACATTGCTAAATTAAAGAAGCTAGCCTAGAAAAGACACATGCTGTGTTGCTGTGTGATTCCATCTGTGTGGCCCTCTGGAAAAGGAAAAACTACAGAGACAGATCAGGGGTTCTGGGAGAAGAAAGGGACTTTTAACCAGTAACACTATTTTTTATGATGTTATAATGTGAAAACATGATACATTCATCAGAGTTTGGAACTATAAACAAGATTAGTGAACTCTAACACAAGCTGGATTCCTGTTAACAATAACAGGCCAGTGTTCTTAACTAGTTGTATACCTCATAAATAATAATGATAATCATAATTTTAATGCTATTAGCTTTATATAAATGTTAATAGGAAGCAATATGGGGATAGATAGCTCAGAAGTAGAGTGTTTGTCTGGCGTGCACAAGGCTATGGATTAGTACCCAGTATTGCAAAAGTCGAGATGACAGCAGTATAATGAGTACTATGTGGTGTGATAAATAGTGGACTTGTTAATTTTGAATATATAAATGGAGTTAACAGAGACCACTGCAGTCAGTGTTATGTAGAACACTTTCAAGACATTTCCAGTGTTTTTTGTATGTGTAATTTTGTAGTTGGCACTGGCCCAGTGATGCCCTGTGTTCCTTCCCAGGTCCTCCAGCAGCTTTTGAATCATTTTAGGAAACACAGAGATAAGGTTCTTCTCTTCTCCTTTTCCACCAAGGTGAGTTCCATCCACAGTGTTCTTGCTTGGCTGGCCTAGGTTTCTAGGCACTAAGCATAAGGAAGTAGCAGATTTACTGTCTTGTTCTCCTCATCCACACAGTATATTGTAGTGAGGGAAGCAACTCAGACCTTTCCACACATTTAGTTATGTATGAAATTAGACAGGGGTGCCACCATCCTTTGAAACTCAGAGGTAAAGCTGTATTTTCTGCTTAAGTTCTTTTGAGATATCTAGGATTTTTAGAGTTTAGAAAATGACATAAATTAAATGGTTTAAATAAATTTTTTGACTAATAATTTTTTTTAATTTGGCTTCAGTTTGTTGTTGTTGTTTTTAAACACTTGCTAAAAAGAAAACATTCCCTGTTTTAGAATAACAGGAAGAAATACATGGGTTAAAAAGAAGGAAAAGTATTTATTTTTTGATACTGGAAATAGAGCCTAGATCTGGCACATAGGGAATCAGTCTCCCACAGAGTGATACCCAGGACTCCATATCTAACGCTTATTAAGTAGAAGAAAGAAACGGTGAGCCAAATGGCCAGTGCTCACTAACCATGGTCTCAGTGATTGGGCAGAACCTGTGACCAGAGACTTTGCTTTCTGTCTTTCTCTCCTGCAGCTGCTGGACGTGCTGCAGCAGTACTGTGTGGCCGCAGGCCTCGACTACCGGCGGCTCGATGGAAACACAAAGTCCGAGGAAAGACTCAGGATTGTCAAGGAGTTTAACAGCTCACAGGATGTGAACATTTGTCTTGTCTCCACAATGTAAGAAAATAAAGTAAAACGTGATAGCTTGATTTCATCCAGTTGTTTTCTGAACTATTTTGGGATTAATTTTCAATGAATAGGCTAATGTTGCTTTGTTTTATTTGATTATGAAGAAGCAGTAAAAACTGCAGTTATAAACAGAATAGCAATCTTTTATTTCCTTATCATTCTGGAATTCCCTTTGTAAAGACAAGATTAAGAGTTAAGAATAAAAGCAGAAAAGTTGACTCCCAGGAATTCCTAGGCAGTGTGAATGTCCCACCGTCAGAGCCATTGGATCTCTTACTCAGAGCTCACCACTGCTGCCTTCTCTGCCTTGTCCCAGCTGGAGCTGCTGCTGGATTTTATAAGGAATAAATTTGTCCCAGCACCTATTTAATGAATCTCTAATTAGAATGGCTTTAAAAAAAATTACACTCTTTCGAGACAGATTTCAGAAACAATAGAAACACCTAAGGAAGATATTTGGGTCATAATAAATACTTTATTTTTGGCATTGTATGTGAGAATTTTATAGATTTGCTATCACTGTTTTCAAAAAGAGAACAAGAGGACTTTAGAAATAAACTACAAAGTGTAAAAGTAGAACTCTGACTGAGTGCAGGGATGAGGAGTGAGGCTGCCCTGGTGTAACTGCCACAGGCTGTTGTATTGAGTCCCTGCAGCTGAAGCGTTGGACTCTCATTGCTGTGGATGACGTCCAGCATGTCCTCACCCGAGTCCTTATGTACAAAGTATGACTACACATGGTGGTCTTTGGTTAAGCTCTGTAGCATTCTTAACTTGAGTCATATGTAAACACATGGATGGAGGTCCCAGCACTACAGAGCCCTCCATGATCACCTCAGGCCCAGCTGAAAACAGCCAGCAGCTCTGATCTCACTGTGTCTGAAGAAGTCCTACACGCCCAACACATTCCTAGTGTTGAAAGAAAATCTTTCTTTTTTAAAAACCCTATTAGAGCTTTATGAACCCACCTTATCATTTTATTTGCATATTGTTTTCTGTAATTTCTAGGCTTTTACCTCTTTCATAATTTTAGTCACATTTTTAAAAATTGTTAAATTATGTATATATGTATATATGTGTGTGTTTATTGTTGTTGGGGAAGGCTTATGCCATGGTACATGTGTTGAGGTAAAGGAACACCTTTGTAGAGTCAGTCCTCTCCTACTTTTATGTGAGATTGGGGCAGTGGTTCTCAACCTTCCTAATGCTGTAACCCTTTAATACAGTTTCTCATGTTGTAGTGACCCCCAACCATAAAATCATTTTGTTGCTACTTCTTAATTGTAATTTTGGTACTGTTTTGAATTGCAATGTAAATATCTGTCTTTTCCACTGGTCTTAAGTGATCCCTGTGAAAGGATCATTTGACACACACACACACACACACACACACACACACACACACCGCCAGTGGTCTCAAACCAGAGGTTGAGAACCGCAGAATTAGGGCATCAGACTCAGGTTCCACAGCTTATTGTAGCAAGTGCCTTTACCTGCTGAGCCATCTTGCTATTCTTAATTTTTTTTTAAAGGCGTACACTACCATACCTATCCCCTAAAGCCTTTTTATTAGAGGTAACTTACTGTATTGAGTTTTGTACTTGGGGATACTAATCATCTGGTTGTTTACTCAGACTCATGCTTTTGGTAGATGGTTTCTTCATACGTTTTATAGTTTTTTTTATTTTGTTTTCCTGGTGGAAATGCTTCAGAGACCAGTGGTTCTCCACTTACGTGGTTTCCCTATGCCTTATGTTAACTGTCTTAACCAAGACAAAAGGAACGTTTTCTGTGTTACTGAATTCACGAAGTAATCCTTGGTATGAGCTGTTACGTAAAGAGCCACATCTACCGTGTCTTTGACCTTTGTCTCCTGTCTGTATCTGTTAACTACTGTCTTTTACTTTGTTGGGGGTATTACTGTTTTTAAGTTCTGCAATTTTAATTAGATTAGTAGTAACTAGGTTGCTCTAAAAACTTGGAAAACAAAATCCTGCACTTGCATTGTGATTTTTTTTCTGAACATTCTTTAATGTTGGATTAAATAGAGCTAAGCTAAATTCTCTGTTTGTTACCTTTCAGCTAGTTCAAGGGATATAGTCAGACCACAGCCAAACAGCTGTGTTCTGATTCTTGGTCCATTGTCTTAGGTTTGCACAGTTGAGTTCCGTTTATATCTCGGTCATGACCTTTTGGCCCCATTTTTCCCTCTATCAATTTTTCCCCTTTGCATTTTCTCTTCTGCTGAGACCACTCAACAGCCTTTGATCTCATCATTTCTGACTGAGCTAATTATTCTCCAGGCCTGGTAAAACTGTTGTTTTCAGCCTTCTTTACCATCTTATTGCAGTGGATCCTTTGCCATGTCATCTTCATTCTTAATTTACTCCATTGTGGTTTTGGAAAGTTTTATCAAGTAACTTTGTAAGGCGAAGTGTGCAGAAAGTAACTGTCTGCACCCCTGAATACAGAAAATGTCATTTATCTGCCTGCCCTTTTGAATTCATACTTTGGCAAACTCTAGAAGTCTAGATTGGAAATAATTTCCCTTCAGGCCTTTGAAGGCCTTACAGCATTGTTGTTTAGTACTTAGTGTTGTTAAATACCACTCTGATTCTCGCTCCCCTTTGGGTCTCATAAGAATTTTTCTTTCTCTGCAATCTGCTGAAACTTAACAGTGATGTTTGAATCTTATCTTGGGTGATGGTCGTTTGTTTTGCCCTGGCTCCATTTTTTATATTTATTTTAAACAACTTCCTTTCCTTCCACTTTCTGTATGGTTACTTTGGGATTTGACCCAGATAATTCTCTCTTCATCTTTTTTATGAGGAATTACTCCCCTTATCTTCCACTTTCTTTGGCTGCTGTTTTGTTTTAGACCAGTGGTTCTCAACTTTCCTAATGCGATGACCTGTTGATACAGGTCCTCAGGTTGTGGTGAACTTCAACCATAATATTATTTTTTGTCACTTCATAACTGTAATTTTGCTATTATTATTAATTGTAATGTAAATATTTGATATACAGGATATCTGATATTCGATGTCCTCTGGGGTCACAAGCCACAGGTTGAAAACCACTGTTTTAGACAATGCATGCATCTCAGCTGGCCTTGAGCTTGCTGTCTTCTTGGCTGTCTCAGCTTTGCAGTAAAACCTCATGTATTAATTAAGTCGGATATTTCACATTTTGTACTTCTTGCTCTAGAATCTGTGAGACTGTCATTTTCCAGTCTTATAGAATATTTCATTTGAAACAATCACATTTTTAACCAAAATTTTTTGTGCTTTCTAATCTTATTTTTCTCTGAATTATCTTTGTTTCCTAGAATATTAGCACTTTAACTCTTAGATTTCCGTAAATGCTCTTGAAACATGTTTAAAGAAAATTCATCTGTCATTTTTCTTGGAATTTTTTTTTTGAGAATTTCATAGATGAGTACTATATTACATCATCTCTCCCACCTGGGATTACAGTTTGTTGTTGTTGTTTAAACTAAAATCATTGAGTTTATAAATGACTTTGAGGAAAGTTAGTATTTTTATATTTCCTTTCTACCCATTAGGTTTTTTGGATTTGACCTATTATAATACTAAATACATAATAATAAAATGCAATTTGTTCAAGATATTTTTGTCTAACATTAAATATAGTTAAAATTGATATGTTCACTTGGTACAAGAGTAGAGTGTGGAAGGCATTCTTAGACACAGACAGTGCGCATGGTCATGAGATTTCTGTCTCAAAAACTAGTCCTTGGCCTGAAATGAATAATTGTATTACACTGTTTTTATATAAGTCCTTATAATTAGCCATGTGACTTACAAGTAGGCTTTAAATTATATTATATCAGAGAATCATCTCATCAGAGATCTAGATTAAAGATTTTCTTTGTTTCTAAAAGCCTTTGCCTCTGCTTTAAACAGCCAGGTGTCATTTGTACTTTCAGTCCCTGAGAAGATTGTTCCCCTAATTAGCACAGGACTTGTTTGAGTTCACTAGGGTGTCTGAGATGAATCCATGCCTGGTTTCTCCATCAAGAGCCTACCTGGAACAGTTGGGAGGTTATTAAACAGATGTTCCTGTAACTTCTACTTACTGGGCATCTGAATCTCTCCCATCTTCATTCTGACTTTTCCATACTAAGATTTTATTCTTATCTTTTCCAAAACTCTTTCCCTGTCTCACCTTTCTGCCATTGGTTTAAGACTCTCTGAAATCTTCTTTGCTATCACCTCTGGAAAGTAATTCTAAAAAGATAAAACTCAATTTCTCTTGAGCACCAAAATTTAAGAGAATGCTTCAGTTTGAATACAGACTCAGCCTATTTAAGGAGACCCTTTGTTCCTACCTGAAAAGTGTTTAAACTTACCTTGAGGAAAGCCAGGCCGATTGATGTACACTTGGGAGGCAGACACAGGCCAATCTGGTCTACATAGTGAGTTTCAGGACAGCATAGCTACATGGTGAGAGATCCTGTGTCTGAAAAAAAAAAAACAAAACAAACAAACAAAAAAAACAACAACAACAACAAAAAAAACCCAAATGTATCTGGAGGATTAAAGATATGAAAATACCTAGCATGACTCCTTCTATGAAGAGGATGTGTAGTCAATGTGAATTGCTTGTCATTTGGCGCACGTTTTAAGGAAGAGGATTATAACCACCAACTTTTGTCTTTTGTCTTGAGCATCATTGTGCGAATAGTCTTGAGTGTAGGATGATATTCCTGACACAGTGGGAAACTGCTGAGCAAAAGGCTTAAGAGATAGAGTTAGGAAAACAAAAGAAAAACCCTTTTCCTTAGATTCAGTTTTGCTGTTCCTTTTATTTAATGTCACACATCAAAATTAGCCAGACCCAAAGTCTGTAAGAGTTAGTAAACTGTTAGACAGTTGGAATAGGTATTCAGAACAGAAGCTGTGGAGCTTTACATTAACTTTTACACTTCATTATTGAACATATTTTATGCACTTATCCACCATCAAAACCCCAATATCCATGACTGGCTTAGAACTAGAAGAATAATTGTCTTTACATCATCTCTTATGACTCCTACCCATCACCTCACTCATTCTTCCTCATCTCCGTATCTTTAGCCTTTCTTGTTCTCCTTTCTCTATGTTTTATACTTGATTACATACATTACTGGCTGGATTCCATGCATGAGAGAGAACACGTGGGGTTTTTTTCTTTTTGCAATTATGTGATCTTCCTAAATAGTATAAGTGCATTTTCATGTAAGTCTCTAAACTTCATTTTTTTAGCACTGAATAGTATTCCGGTATATATGTATGTATGTATATATGTATACATATATAAAATCATATTCCTTTTAAATTGTATACAAATTTATCACTGTTGTAAATTACCTGTTAAGAGGGGAATGCAGAGCTAAAAATTTTACAACATGAAAAGGACATAACCACTGTTACACAAGATGTACTCAGGTGAGTGTAATGGACACACATTAGTCCTGGTTCTTGTGTGAGTATAAAAGAAGCTCATCAGTCCTGATATTCTTATGAGTGTATTGCACAGACATCATCCCTGGTGCTCGTGTGAGTGTGATGCAAGCACATCAGACCTGGGTTAAGTTCTAAATTTACGTGGAGCCAGTGTATTGTACAAATATTTCTATAACTTCTATTTATTTTAGAAGATACTAAAATTATTTTTAATTGTATTTGAAAATCTTATAGAAATGGTATTTGAGTATATTAAAATTGTAAAAACTAGCATGTCAACCTATCTATAGGGATCCAAATGGTCAATTTGTTTAGGGGTTTTCTTGAATTGTAGAAAAAGAATATGCCATAGATATATAAGCATATTTCTGTTTGAATTACCTACTTTTATATAAGAGATGGCAATGTAGTATTATATTGATTGCAGAAAATGGGTATCATTGAGTTGTAGCACAGTGGTTTTTGTATTGTGAATGGTTGCTTTGTTTGAGTCAGGGTCTTATTATATAACCTAAACTGGCCTGGAACTTTGACTCCTGCTTCTGCCTCCTGGGTGCTGAGATTACACCATCCCTCACAACAGTTTATGCTGTTTTCTTTCCAGGGCTGGTGGACTAGGTCTCAATTTTGTTGGTGCCAACGTTGTTATATTATTTGATCCAACTTGGAATCCAGCCAATGATCTTCAAGCTGTTGACAGGTATGATACTGACAAAATGTAAATGACCTGTGAATTCTTATCATCTAAAACCCAGCCTTGAACTTTATAAATTGCTTATAGTGATAGTTAGAAAAGGTGGTTACTGGTGAGAATTTATATTTAAAATGACCCTAACTTTCTTAGTAGCCATTTGTTTCCTATCTCCAAATCATACTAATGTGACATAAGACCATAATAACAAATAAAGATGGACAGTTTGTTACTAGTAATTCAGAAATTTTGAGAAACTCCTGAGAGACTCACCAGAGTCTGCAGAACAGAACAGACACTGCCAGTTGACAGTTGCTGACATGAATTGACAACTTGTGGGATGTGGGAAACTAAGAGTGGTAGGAGACTGGTGTAGAGTCCTCTCTGTGCTCTGTGCTTACCCAAGGTTTGTCTAGAGCAGGTTCCTTAACCATCTCATCAGTTAAGTAGGACACTGAGATTAGAAAAGTTCTTGGTGTGTTAGACTCAGCCAATCAAGTCATCCTAGATCTCTACAGAACACAATACAGGAAGTAATTGAATAAACCTATGGCCTGCATTGGAATCCAGACCATCTTTCTCGTGTAACCCATGTGCATTTTGACTTTAATTACAAAAAGAGAAAGTAAGAATTGTAAGAAATTTTTACAAAAATAGAATAAATTTGTTTTCTAGAGCCATGAGGAAAAGCAGGCATTGAAGGGACTAAAATGAGGGAAAGACAAATATGATATAATATGATATGGAAAAGTATGTATAGTTAGTAGAAATATTCTCAGAAATTAAAGCCTTTGCTGAGATAAAACCCATTAGTGGGTCTGGATAATAAAGTAGAGAGAGATATGGTAAAAGGATGTATATGTAAAGCAAAGTGAAATCAAATAGATATAGAATATGAATAAAGAGACAGGAAAGAAAGATTCTTCCCCCCCCCCCAACCATCATTTCTTTGTTCAGAAATAAAAATAGACTAAAAGATGGAGAGAGAATTAATAATACATCTTCTGAACATGGTTAATTTTGAAGAGCTGCCAAATGCTTAGTAAAAATAATGGCCAATTATTTGGGGAGATGGAATGTTTATCTTTGTTATATTTCCAATTCTGAAAATGAAGAAGACTGAAATGAGTGAGAAATAAGAGGATTTATAAAAACAAATCCCCCCAAAAAATCAAGTTAGCAATAAATGGGAATCAGACTCATTCTTCAGGCCAGACTTCTCATCTGTGGCTATAGTTAGGACCTCATGAGAAAGAAAACTACTTTGACTTGTGATTGTGATTAGTGACTGACATATTAGTATGTAAGGCAAGACTGAAAGCAGTCTGATGCCTGAGGACTCAGTAATATACTTTGGTGGTCTGATCTGACCACAGTGCTCAAGCCAGCAGGTCAGTGATGGTCACAGAAGGGTCTAATGTGCATAGTCAGGCATAAAAAGTATTGACAGTGTGGCCGAGAGGCTTCCTGCCATTAATTATAAAGGAAAAATTCTCCCAAACACTGAAGGATGGTTTAAAAATATCAGTAGTTAAGAATTGGAATCCAACATAATTATAGAGAAACATCAGGACTGTGTTAGAAGAAGGAACTATTAGAATTTTTCTTTTCTTTCAGGAAACAATATCCCAATCAAGTCTCAAAATTTGTAACAATGATACTTTTAAATGCTAGAAAAAATTAAGGAGCAAAACTTATAAAAATGGAACACAGTGGTCACTTGGTACCTTTGAATTCACAGTGATCAATTCTACCCTCTATATGTTCTACTTCTACAGATGGATTGAGACTCTCCAGCAGTGGTTTTCAACATATAGCTCTTACACAGTTTCCCTACGATCATTGGAAAAACACATATTTATGTTATGATTCATAGGAGTAGCAAAATTATAGTTATGAAGTAACAACAAAAATAAATTTTTGATTGGAGGCACCACAGCATGAGGAACTGTATGAAAGGGTCACAGCATTAGGAAGGCTGAGAGCCACTGTTCTGTGGTTTCATTGTTTGATATATTATTTTATCACTTTGAAAATAAAATCAAAAGAGATGTGGTTTTTTTTTTTTTTTTTTTTTTTTTTTTAGAAATAAATACTAGTGAAATCAACTGTGGATCACTTAGTTGTCACATTAATTTATATTTTAATTATTCTTTTGAGATTTTATTTGTATTTAAGTGTATTAAGTATGTATGTATGTGCACTATGTGTATGCAGTGTCCACTGAGGCTGAAGAGGGACTTTGGATCACCTAGAACTGTAGTGACAGATAGTTATAAGCTAGTTTAGTGGTTGCTAGGAGTGAAGCCGTCTGCAAGAGCAGCAACTACTTTTAATCACTGAGCCATCTCGCCAGCCCCTTTTTTTAAATTAATTTCTTAGAAAAGACTGAAAGTAAATGAAAAGAATGGTGTAACTTAGAAAATAAGCAAGCAAACAAAAAAGCAAAGAAGTTATAGAAGAAATTACTATTATTAACAAGACATAAAAATTAAATCATTAACTGAGAAGACTATAATACAATTTTTGAAAATGGCAAATGCACAGAAGAGCCTAAAAGGCAGAAAGGGGGCTGGTGTGCTAGCACACACCTTTAGTCTCATCACTCTGGAGGTAGAGGCCTCCCTAATCTTTGTAGTAAGTTCAGGCCAGCCAGAAATACATAGGGAGACCCTGTTTTTTTTTTTTTTGTTTTTTTTTTTTTTTTTAAGGCAGAAAGGCTTACTAACCAGTAATAACATTTTCTTTCAGTATTAACCTTTTACATAAAGCTGTGCCCATGCATTTAGAGCAGGGACAGAAGGCAATAACTGCACTTATGTTTACTATGAGCCTGGTGCTCCACGCCTCCATTAATGCTCTCCTCTAACTTGATGCTCAATACTGTCCTGTCTTACTTTGCAGGAAGCTGAGGCAAAGTGACCTTAGTTACTTCCTCAGGTTCAGACAGTGACAGTTTCAGGTTCTCATTCCATGCCATCAAGTAAAATCCAGAGAGAAACAGAAGCCACTCTCCTTCCTGCCTCCCTCCCTCCCTCTCTCTTTCTTTCTCTCTTTCTTTCTTTGGTCTTGGAACATTTGGTGTGACTTTGTACTTTCTATTTGTGTGTTTGTTTTTATGTACACGTGTGTGGTATGAGTACTTGTTCTTCAGGAGTGACACCTTGTTTCTTGAGATAGGATCTATCTCTGACCTGGATCTTGCCAAAGCGGCTAGGCTTGCTGCCCAGCCAGCCCCAGGGATCTTGCTGTCTCCACCTACCCAGTGCTAGAATCACCCGCACTTGCTACCACACCTGGTTTTTCTGTAGGGGCTGGGATCAAACTCAGGTCGTCATGTTTGCATGACAAGTACTTTACTGACTGACTTACCTTCCTAGCTCCTAATTCTGTATTTTTTTCATGTATACCACTATGACCTATTATCCCACCCACCCCCAGTGTGTTCCCCTCCCAGACCATCTCCTTCCACTAAGTCTCTAGGAGAACAGAGAGAAATCAAGGTGTTTACCTATGTATTGTAAAGTAGTCCCTTTATATTTATCTCTGCATAGTAGAAGACCCATCACTTGCAAGTCCCTGTTTGAGGAACCAAGAACCTGATGAAGTATAGGTACAAAATAACATGCATTCAAGTTTCACCTGTGGAAATAAAAGCATAAGCAGTCTAACACAAAATAATGGGACACACACACACACACACACACACACACACACACACTGTATTTTCTTGGATCCTTTTCTGATTTTTTTTTATAGCCCCTCTATTCCCTTCTGTAGAAATAAGGTTTACAGGACTCAAAAGTCTTCTCTATGAAAGAATACCAAATATTAGTAAAGTCTTACCCATTCACCTCAAGAACTCTACAGGTGTTTAGGGGTGTGACTTCATTCAGAGCATACAATAAAGCCTGTTTGAGAAGTCATAGGGAACAGACCCATAGGTAACTATTGTGGAGAATCAGCATAGAGTGATAACTAGTGTCATGATCAGTAACACAACCTGGTAGCTGAGTGATTCACTCAGACCCAGGAGACGGGTATCAGCTGTTAATGTCATAGACTTTTTCAATTAATTATGTTTAACAAGATTGATTTGTAGTTTGGTGTTGGGGGGGGGTACTTTCTTAATCTTTTTTCTAGACCATTTTTATTAAGGTATAATTGGCATCATCTGGTAAACTTGACTTACTTAATGTTTGCAGTTGGTAAGTTTTGATGATTGTGTACACCAGTGAAACCATCGCCACAATTAAGATAATGAATGTATCCCCCTTTGCCACAGGTTTCCTTACACCTTTTGTAGTTGGTCCCTCCTGCTCCCTTACAGTCTGTTTTAGTTGACTTACTGTTTTTAATTTTCAGAGCATATAGGATTGGGCAGTGCAGAGATGTTAAAGTGCTTAGGCTAATATCCTTGGGGACTGTGGAGGAGATCATGTACTTACGACAGGTCTACAAGCAGGTAAGAATATGCCTCATCTGTGTAAGAAGTTAGCATCTGTCTATTTTTAGAAATTAGGAACAGATATATATAAAGAAGTTTTAAATTTTACCCTAGTATGGAATTTACTAAGATTATCAAATATACTTTTAAATATGCTTCTATGATTAATTGTTAAGTTTATTGGATTTTATTCCTGAAAGCAATATTCTTAAAGCAATATTTATTTTATTTTATTTTATTTTTCTAATTTCATGTGCATTAGTGTTTTACTTGCCTGCATGTGTGTCTGTTTAAGGGTGTTAGATCCCCTGGACCTGGAGTTACAAACAGTTGTGAACTGCCATGTGGGTGCTAGAAATTGAACTGAGATCCTCTGGAAGGGCAGCTCATTCTCTTAACCAGTGATTCATTTTTTCAGCCCCTAAAGCAATATTTCTTAAACCTTAACGTACATTTAAATCACCTAGGGATTTTATTGACGTACAGGTTCTGATTAAGTAGGTCTGTGGTACAGCCCAAGACTGCATTTTTAACTAGCTTCCAGGAATGCCAGTTCTTAGTCCACTGATCACAATTTAAATAATGAGGCACATATCCCCAAATGGTGAGCCAAGGTGTGGTATGTATGTGTGCCACAGGTGAGTTTCAGGTGTGGTATGTGTGCCACAGGTGAGTGAGTTTCAGGTGCTCATGGCAACAAGAATGTCTGCGCCACTTGACAGCCCTAACGAACCTCCTCTTTTCACTTCAGACTGTTGTTCATATGTCACCCTCTTCTATATGTGCCTAGACATGATTGAGAAGCACTGCCTTAGAGATATGAGATACACCATAGGGAAGCTGACCAAAGAGATGCCCAGTAAATGAGACTGTGCCCCTTGAGCTGCTGCTGCTTGGTGCTCTGTGTGTTCATCTGAAATCTCATTGGCTCTTTAATAATGTGTAGGATATTAATTTATGTTCCTTTTATACCTATAAATAAACATTTATTCATTTAGAACTGCTCACTTGAGAAGCTCTGGACTGAGGTTCAAGTTTAATTACAAGTATTAAATTTGAATTGCTCCCTGTATATTTGGCTGGCATCTATTTAAGAACAAACATCTGTCACATGTGGTGGTAGTTACTAAAAATGATCCAATCTTAAAACTCATGCTAACTTCTTCATTCTAAAAATAGGATTTGCACAGCAGTTTGTGTATTTTCTCAAATCATTTAGGTCTGAAGGAAACAATTTGGCTTATGGTCTTTGATATGACACAAGTACTTGAGAGAATTTCTATTCTAGCTTAACCACTCATGAAAAACATGAGGCTGTTCCTTAGGACCTCTTGTTCTGCGTACTGTCTTAGACTAGTCCTCATTACTGTTTCCTTAATCATGTAAGTGTTCTTTCAACCTATTATTACATGCATTTTACTTTTACCTAAAATGGCTTATTATGTACTGTATAATAATATATAACAAAATTTTCAGGAGACAGTGTAATTTAGTGTTTAGAACTTTATATAATATATACAAAGATAAGGTAGTGATCATATAAGGAAAAGGTGTAACACATGGTTTGAAGATAGCCTAGAATTTGAAACAAGAATGCATATCAACATACATATATTGAGCCTCACATTCTTTGGAGAAAAGAATAAAAAGTAAGAAAAAATAGCTATATGTTAGAACACAGAAAGTTTCTCAAGGGTCCAGAAATTGTTTAGGGAGCTCTTAAAGACAGGAAAGAAATTCAGAGAGACTCAGTCAGGGGCAGACTACCAGAAAATCAGACACAACTTCTCATTCTCATTGCAGGGTCAACCACTAACACAAGAAAGGACTTCTGGGATTAGAGTACCAAGTGATAGATGCCTTAGCATGTACTCTTCTCAGCTGAGCACAGTGCAGTCAACAGTTGTCTGCTCCAAAGAGGGAAACACTGAATGTAAACAAGAAAGATAGCTCACATTTTTTGCTGGTATGCACAAGAAAGTCACTCTCAATGCCCAGAAGTATATAACAAGCCATTTTAAGTAAAAGTACTTAGATTTTGGTAAAAGGACTTGGATTTTTGTGCTATGCTCACGTGCACAGACTCATATAATCTGTGGTTTAAAATAACATTTATCCAGCACCTGTGTTCCTTCATTTGGAGCACCATATGTAATCAAGTTTGGCATTTGAAATTGTCTCCTATTCCTGGATTACATATGTACACCAGGCATACCATTTTATGTAGAAAAATTTACAGAAAAATAGCTCACAGAACTTCAGATTGCCCAAATTTTCTGTTTGGTAACATTTTCCATGTTTGCTTTCTCCTTCCTGAAGCTATTACTTTTCTTCTTTTTCTGGGCCATTTGAACTCATATATCACAGGGTTTCTCAGAGATCATGTTTACATTTTACATGTTTACATTATGATGTGATAGTCAGCAGTAGCAAGTGCATCCATGCAGTGATGCTAAGATAGTATACATCCTTAATGGCTAATTGTTGGTGTTCTTAAAACTCTTGAGGATGGCACTTTCTCAAGAAGTTTTAAATCTAGAGTTAGCTTGGCATCAGCATGTTGATTGTATATTTACTTTAGATTGTAACATAAGTGATATAATCTAGCAATATTAGTTTTTAATGTAATAATTTTAAAGAAGAAAAGTATATTTAAATGTTAGCTTTTATTACTAAACATTTATAATGGAATCTTGATTCAGTGATAAAATAGGAAATGTAAGATGCGTGTTCCAGTGAGGTGGCCAGATTATTATTATTTCACCATAATGGCAACATCTGTAGGGAAATTAAAACAAAATCTCCTCCCTAAGGCTATTCAGCCAGCCCCAGCTAAAGTTGTGTGTATGCAGGGAGTGCCAGGAAATTCTGACATACTGTTGGAGCAAATACTTCAAAACTATCTTGTATTTTTCTGTTATAGCAACTTCACTGTGTGGTGGTTGGAAGTGAAAATGCCAAGCGATACTTTGAAGCAGTCCAAGGATCAAAAGAGCATCGAGGAGAGCTCTTTGGTGTCCACAACCTCTTCAAACTACGGTCCCAAGGGTCGTGTCTTACGAGAGACATCCTGGAGGTGTGAAGTTGTTCTGTGACCTCTTTAATAATGTTTTAAGTACAGTTTTATCATTCAGGAATTCTGAAATACGATTGTTGTTTTCTTTTCAGAGAAATTTCTGGTTTTCCTTATCTAAAATACATGTTTAGAATTTCTGCATTTAAAGAAATGGGAAATGAATTGTACCTCAAAGCCGAAACTTACTCATGGAGGCTTATGGATAATATACATGCATTATGAGTCCAGTCTACATGTGAGATAGCATGGCCTCGATGGCCATTTATAAACAGACAGAGTTGAGAGGGATTTATTAGTCTGAAACAGCTGTTGAAACTGAGAACTAAAAAAATTAAGTTTTTTTCCCTAAATAAACAAAACTGTAAAATATGTTTTGATTAGAAGTTACAAAATACTCCCTGAGATGTACTCTCATGTCTCTGAGAGATTTTTATTTTCTGTTCCCAATAAAAATTCTGCACCAATATTTCAAACTCTCGACTATGTTCATGCTCAGTACAGATGTTTCTTATTCTTAAAATGAGACACTTACATGGCTTTAAAAATTCCTTTAGTTCATTAATTTACCAGAACACTGAGAATATTGACCTGTTTTCCAGCTGATATTAGTGTGGAGATCATAAAGCCCTGGAATATCAACCCTTTCCATCTCCTTACTACATAGATGAGGAATCAGCCAAGGAAGGAGAGCTCCAGATTATTTCCCTTGGCTTCTGGGACTTTGTAGTAAAATTTTTAATTGTACTTCATTTAGTAAGCAATGTAAATAAAGTTCAAAAAAAATTACTCCCTGTCTTTGAGCAATGCCAGTCTTGATGGAGGCAGAGGACATTCACACAGGGGACATGTACTGTGAGTGTTACATGTTGCTCCGGGAGTCATTCATGATGAGCACTGGCGAAGGTGGAGGACGTTCACATAATGGACATGTGCTGTTGGTGTTACATATAACGTCATCTCTGTGATCACTAAGGATGAGCACATGTGTGTAGAAAGAAGGCCTGTATTGTCTGTGTCCTGCTCTGCAGTGTCTAGTATTCTACATAATGACTGACTCCAAGTAGTTGAATTGCCCAGTAATGTTCTGTAGTAGATACGAGCAGCAAATGCACTGGTGACACAAGCTGGGGCATCGCAGTTTGTACACTCAGCGTTCTGATGCTTGGATGCGGCAGTGTTATGGTGAACTCTAATTAGGTAAGAGCAGCTGATGTAGACAGGATTCCTGGTCAGATGTTTGACACTTTTGTGCCTCCCAACAGTGCTTTTAGTGAAATTGAACACAGGCACTAGTTTTGTATTCTGTGAAATTGTATGAGTTTCTTACTTAGCAAATGAGAAAGTATTGTTAAGAATGCAAATCCTCTCACACTTAGCCTGTCTTTGCTGGTTTTTTTCTTTGTTTGGTTGGTTGGTTTTACCCTGTATTTATATTCTTCCTTGTGGACATTACAGAGAGAAGGCCAAGTGGAAGCTGGCATCATGACAGCCACAACATGGTTGAAAGGGGAACCTTCAGCACAGAAACTAGAAACAGTGAGTAACCGGAAAATATGGACTGTGACATCTTTCCTTTACTCTTTTCCTTCATTTTTCAGTATTAAAAAAGAGAAACTTCTAAAAACTCAGGGACACAAAGTAAATGAAATTAATTATTTAAAGTGATCAATATTCATAAAAAGCAAATTCAAGAGCAGTCAACCCCAAATTAAACACCCTGTGTAAGTAAACACACCAGCATCAGCATCATCATCATCATCATCATCATCATCATTTTACTAAAGGACGAGTTAAATAGAGAAATGACCATTAGTGTGTATCAAAACCATTCTGTAAATCAGAGCAAGTATTGAATTCTTTGAGTTTCTGACCTTAGGATCTCTTCACCAGTTCATGAGACCTATGCTGTTAACAGAGGGCATTTTAGGTGTAAGATACAGGAAACATGCAGAAGATTTTTACGCTGCTATTCTTGCTGGTTTTTTTGTTTTTTGTTTTTTGGGGTTTTTGTTTTGTTTTGTTTTGGTTTGGTTTTTTTTTTTTTTGTTTTTTGAGGGTTTTTTGGGTTTTTTTTGTTGTTGTTTTTGGTTTTGGTTTTTTTTTGTTTTTTTTTTTTTTTTTTTTTTTTTGTTTTTTGAGACAGGGTTTCTCTGTGTAGTCCTGGCTGTCCTGGAACTCACTCTGTAGACCAGGCTGGCCTCGAACTCAGAAATCTGCCTGCCTCTGCCTCTGCCTCCCAAGTGCTGGGATTAAAGGAGTGCGCCACCACCGCCAGGCGTTCTTTGAGATTTAAATTGATGTGAACTGACTGACCTTGAATTTAAGAAACTTATTTTTATTCACCTATTTTATGTGCATACCAAGTTGGTTCCTGGGGATCAGGCTCAGTTTGTTAGGCTTGGTGATGGTGCCTCTCCCTCTGAGCCATCTTGCTGGCCCAGGTTGAATTTTTTTTTTTTTTAATTTAGATAAACACAAATGTCAAATATTGGCAGAAGTATCAGATAACTTTCCTAAAATCTCAACAAATTAAGCCTCAATTTTAGGGAACTGAAGGTTGTCCTTAACATGAGTTACTGTGAAAAGGAAATTGGATATAATTTTGTAGCAAATTTTCTTCTTGAGACTGGGTCTCATATAGTCACGACTGGCCTTTAATTTTAGGTAGAGGATGATCTTGAACCCCTGATCCTCCTGTCAATTTTTCAAATCCTTTGCTTTTCTTACTGCAAACATGGGCCACTGCATACAACTCTTCCCTCATGTTTTCTAATGTTTCTATCTGCTTTTCATGTAGCCTAGAGACCCTGACTGTCAAGAACCCACAGATGTTTGTGAGCTCTACAGTGACATCAGTGATGAGGAGTCATTGGGCTGTTCTTTGGGAAAGACTGCTAAACACAAAGTCTCTGACTCCAGTAGAACTCCAGGCCCCTCTGCACAGCTCAGTTTGCTACAGTGTGGATTCTCTAAATTGTTTGAGGCAAAGTGTAAGTCAGTCCAGGATAGCGATGGAAACTCTATCTCCAGTGAAGAAAGTTCTGATGAGCAGCCCATGTGCCTTTCAGCAGAAGCCAGACAGGCTGCTTGTCAGAAGACTTGGGACTCTGTTTGTACTTCAAAACATCAGAAATCAGATAACATCCAAACTCCAGATGAAAAATGTGTTTCTGATAAAAGCGAAAAGACTTTAGAACAGAATGTTTCTTCTGAATCTGTTGATGAAACAAAGGGTCACAGGACAGCTGGACATCATTGCATGGGACAGAGTGACACAGAGTCAGAAGACAGTGATGTCATCTTTCCCACACAGTATCCCACTCAGAGAATCCCTAAGAACCATATACGCCTAGATGAATCTGAAGATTCTGAAATAGAAAACCTTATGAAAGTAAATCATGGTGATGGCAGACAGAACAGTGGCAGAGGAAGTGGACCAGCTTCAAATCTCTTGTGTCTTGAGAGCATGACTTCGGAATTTGTTAGGAAAAGAAAAGGTACAGATGATATTAGCGATGAGTCTGATGACATTGACATGTTCCCCAAGTCAAGAATAAGAAGGCAAAGAACCACTGCTTCCTTGAAATTTAATAGAAAAAAGGAAAACAAAAGGAAACTTGATAATTCTTCCGTTATGGCAAAGGAAGCAAATCAAGTGTATGCAGCAGGTGGAGACTGTAGCTCTCAGGTTATTGAGGAGTTTTCATCCTCTGATGACAATTCATCTGTCAACCACTTGAGTTTCACTAAACTAAGTCACAGAGCAGAAACTGTAAAAGATAAAACCAGCTTGGTCCCCAAGCTGCCTGGCCTGGATAAGAAAAATAACACTTTTATACCAAGAAAACCAGCAAGCTTTTTAAATGAAAGAGTTGTCAATCAAGAGCAAATATGTGACTCAATGGATAAAATATTAGGTAACTAAACATTCTGAAAACATTTCTCTACAGTTACTACTGACGTGTATAGTCATTCCTTACATATATTGCCAAGGATTTGTTACATGGATGTATATTCTGTGATAGTATAGTTTAGTCTTGTCCAATTAGTTCATTTTATGTAGTCTGCAATCAGAATCCTCCTCTATCCTCTCAATACCATAGAATTTATTTACAGTTTCTCTCAATCTGCATTTTGCTTACCATTCTCAGCAGTCAGACATGCTTGATATCTGTATTATCTGTGAGTGAGCAGAATTTGTGAAACTTTTCAGTGGTCATATTTTTCGTATGGATGCCTTTATATTTATATATGTGTGTGTGTATGTGTGTGTGTATACTTGTAATTATATATCTTAATATGTATATTAATACACTTATGTATTAATATATACATGTATGAATATGTATGCATATATTTATATGTAGTTGTATGTGATGATGACTATACCTCATTAATTCTATTTTTATATTTTATATTTTCATATTTATATTGGTAGTTAATTACAAAGTTTTTCTTGTCTATTATATTTAAATACTATTTCATCTTGATTATTCTGCTCATATACACAGATTGATTTACTTATAATATTCCATAGCTGCTTATTTGTTTTGTTCCATACTACATAATAGTTAAAGGATCAGTTGGCATAGTATCACAGTAAAGGCTGGAGGTGTATCCAGTAGGAAAGCACTTGCTCAGTGTTGTTACTACAGTAGCATCGCTAGAAACATTCTTTAAGGTTTTTTTGTTTTTTTTTTTAACATACCATCTCCATTTCTTTTCATTTTTACAATGGATACATTATGTCTAACCTTTCAGAGACATTAACATGTCTATACAGTCTTTACTTTGGTGCTTTGGTTTCACTCCCTCATGGTATATAGGTAACTAGAAATGTTACAGTTCCTTTTTTCCTGTGTCAGTGTCTCTAAAGCATGTGGATCATGTAGACTTTGTTTTCTAGTAAATTTTTTAAGACAGTGTTACTGAGGGGTTTTTTTTTTCCTCTGCTTCTCTTGTGATAACCGTTTGTGTCCTAAGTATAAATCCTTGACTCACACTTTGTTGCATATTTTCAGTACACAGCTTTATTTTCATTCCTTCCAATACACAGGAAGATTACTTCCTTTCCAGGTTACTTTGCTGTCCAGTGGTTTCACCAGATTGTATTTGTCTGTATTCTGAGTCCATATTCTCATGTGCAAGTATAGTTTCCTCTTGGTCTCTCAGGAACATTTGTGCTGTTGGTAGTTACTTGTTCACATCTCTCAGTTATTCAGATGTTCCATCTTTGTTGCCTGTCTTGAGAATTCATCACTCTAAAATTATTTTCAATTTTTTCATTTGTCTAGGTTTTTTTTTTTTTTTTGTCATATTTCTTCGTGTTTCTTCTAGATTAGTCTTCATTTGCAAAGAACAGTTTTCTTAATATCTAAGTCTTTTTGGGACATTCTATCACTCATTTCCAAGTTATTCTAATTATGATTTATATTGTTAATCTGTGTCTTCTTTCATGTTCTAATCTTGTTTAACATCGGCTGTGGTTTTCATCTGTTTTTGAGCCCTTCATTTCTGGCAAGGATGTCTCTGCTGCTTGGTTCTTTTTTTTTTTTTTTCCTGCTTATTGTTGAATCCTACTATTCTGCCCACTCTGATTACTCCCCTACCCCTTGGCCCCCACCACGTTGCTTCTCTCTGCTGGGCTCTGTTTGGGCAGGAGCACTAGTTAGTGGGCCAGTGTGAGAATTTATATAGTAAGCTTGCTAAGTGCCTCCTGAGGCCTTCTTATGATCCTCTCAACTCTGGTGAGCAGAAGCCTTCCCAGAAGCTGCTTACCTCTGGGTGACCCTTTGTGCCTTCTAATTCTCTCAAAATGTTGCTCCTGTTCTTAGGTCTGTCATATGCCACACCCTGTTGCTTTTCTCTTCCATAACATAGATGCTTGATACTATATAGCAGGGTTCTTAACCTTCCTGGCACTGTAGCTCTTTATAATACAGTTCCTCATGCTCTGGTGACCCCCAACCATAAAATTCTTTTCATTGCTACTTTATAACTGTAAGTTTGCTACTGTTACGAATTATAAGAATCTGTTTTCCAGTGGTCTTAGTTGACCCCTGTGAAAGTCATTTGACACCCCCAAGGGTTGTCAACCCACAAGTTGAAAACTGTTATTTTATAGTTTCTATTGGCAGATTACCTCCACTTGATTGTAATTTCGGGCTCATGGGGTGTCTTGTCATCTATTTTGTTTTCATGTGGTCCATAGGTGTCTACTTGTATTGCCAAGTTGCTATTTGAGTTCACGTGAGGATTCTGAGTGAATGAACAACCTCTATTCAGACTGCTTAGCGATCATTTTAGCATTGCTTTACAAGTGTCTTACTTAACATCCCATAAATCATGTGGACAAATATGAAATAAGGTGCTACAGGCACCTTAATTGTTAAATGGTATTTATTTACATACTAGGCTTTCTATTATGGTTATGACTCATTTAAATTTTTCCTATGATATATATGTATATTTTGGTACCAGTTTTAACTCAGTACAGGATTATCAACTGGTTTACTAGAGTGAAATCAGAGGCTTAAGGAATTCTTACAGTGCTTTTAAAAATAATCATTTGAGCCTTTTAGCTGCAGGTATCAGCAGTTGAAAGTAGTGGTATTTTATGTAGCATGTAAGTGTTTTCCTGATAACTTTTAATTACATGATGTAGCAGTATCTTGTGTTTTCTGCTTGATGATTGCTAGGGAGTGCAGGGCTAAGACATCAGAGTGTTGAGGTCATTGCCAGGGCTGTTTGAGGGATATTTTACAGGCCTCAGTTCTAGCCTCCTCTTTTATGACCACAATTTCAAAATAAATTATTAGAGCCTAGAAGCAAAGCAGTAAAAAATACAGCTACTTTTAAAATCTCTTTTAGAGAAAAGCTATGAGTTAATTTTTTTTTCATTTCCTAAAAAGCTCTCATCTTGACATTCTTTGGGCATGTGTACAAAAAGGACAAAATACAAACAATAAAACCAGTCCCACCGATCAAACCCAGTTTCCTGGTCATAAACCCCATGCTCCCTTCCGTCAGTGCCATCAAGTACTTTTTTTAAAGAGCAGATAAACCTAGGCCACTTCCTTAAATGTGAAAATATTTTGAAATTAACAAAGAAGAAAAAAATCTATAGAGGACCATTAACCATGATTTGCATAGACAAATCTCTATTTCGGATTTAAATTTAAAAATTGTTACTTAATCTCAGCCGGTTTCACATTGATTAAAGTAGAAGGTCATTTCCAAGTTAGCCTGGACCGATATATTTGAACTTCTTTTCCATTTACTTTTGAAAACATTGTGATAGTAACATAAATTTTTTTAAAGTTTAAAAATAAAGTAAGAAGTTAGGCATAATGGTTTATACCTGTGATTTTAACAACACTCAGGAGCCTGAGATAGAATTGGCATGAATTATAGGCTATCCTGGACTACAGAGTTATTAGCCTTAGTCTCAAGAAAACAAAAAAGGTAATAATTTTAAAATAAATGAAGGATACCCATGTGTCATGGTGTGCTACTTCAATGCCACACTCTTTAGTCCCCACTGGGGATTAAAGAGCAGGTGGATTTCCGTGAATTCAAGACTGTCCTGAACTGTATAATGAGCCCCAGGCCAGCCAGGGAGACAAAGTAAGGCACTGTCTAGAAATAGAGAAGGAAAGTGGGGTGGGCATGCATGCATTCATGCATAGCTAGGAGGTTAAAGCAGAACAATCACAGGTTTGAGGCTAGCCTGGGCTACATAGCAGGACTGTCTCAAAAAAATAGAGGAAATAACAAAGTAGGTATTTCCTGTTCTTAGTGGGCTGTTGATAATTAGAACCCTATTGATTGCTTCATGGTGATGAATTACATGATAAACATTGTTGCCTCCTAGATGGTGTTCAGGAAGTGGCATATATCCACTCCAATCAGAATGTGATCGGATCAAGCAGAGCTGAAAACCACATGAGCAGATGGGCAACACGTGATGTGTTTGAGTTGAAGCAGTTTTCCCAGCTCCCTGCTAATGTAGCAGTTTGCAGTTCTAAGGTAAGAAAAGTTAGTTTTTACCTTGCTTCTCTCAAAAGTTTATCAATAGGGTCCTCTTTACACCCTCAAAATAGCTGTTAAATCTGTTAACAGACACACAGCTAAATATTAAAAATCCATATAACATAATAGTTGTAATCATAGAAGATGTTGAGGATTTGTGGTGGTTTGAATGATAATGGTCCCCAGTTGTTGGAACTGTTTGGAAGGATTAGGAGATGTGATTAGCCTTGTTGAAGGAGGTGTGTCCCTGTGGGCAGGTTCTGTGGTTTCAAGTGACTCTAACCATCCACAGAGTTCTTTCTTTGCCTTTGAATTATGTATCAAGATGTGAGCTCTTAGCTTCTGCCTACCTTAGCACTTGCCTGACTGCCTGCTAGCAGCCTCCCTGCAGTGATGGTCATGATCTCTAACCCTCTGAAACTCTAAGCCCCAAATAAACCTGTTTTCTTCCATACATTGCCTTCATCGTGGCATTTTATCACAGCAAAGAAAAGTAAATAAGACAAATTAAATGACAAATCTAAATTAAAATGCCCAATAATACTGAGTTGACTAATACTTTCACTTTTTTATGTCCCCAAATTTAAAACAACCTGTAAGGGTTGTGCATATTAAATCATAACCCCAAACTACTACTTCTATGAAAGAAGAAAAGTATATATATAATTCAGTTTCTTCAATTTTTTTGTTTGTACTGTTTTATTTTTTATCTAAAAACTACATTCACAAAATTCTAGGCTTTTATATTGGCTTTTATGAAGGATTTTCATAATGTTAAAGTAATAAATATTGTGAATTTTTCCTATTATTTTCATAATGTTAAAGTAATAAACCTGTGGATTTTTCCTATTTCCATTGCTGTTGCATGGAAATAAAGACAGACATATGCATACACACACACACACACACATATATATGTAATTATATATATATATATATATATATATATATATATATATATATATATATGTATGTATATGTATATGTATATATATAAAATTCTTGGTTTATATGTGACCATTTTCATCAAAGGCTTTTAAATATGTATTCATTGGTGTATTCATCTAAAAGCTTAATGTTTATTATTTTATGGGTAGGAGCTAAAAGTACATGTTGCATATAACAGTGATAAAATGTAATGTTGCTTTTAAAGATGAAGAAGGGGGAAATCCCTCTGAACTTTCCAACTGCCTTCATTAGGATTCAGACTGTCTTAACAATAAAAACAGAGTGCAAAGTAAAACTCATGACTACAGAAATGTGAATTTAAAATTTAAGGATTGAGAGAAAGGTAGACTATAGATAGATAGAGCAATATATTCTACCTAGCTATCTCTTTTTTCTAAGTTTTAAGATTTATTTATTTTATGTATATGAGTACACTGTAGCAATCTTCAGACACATCAGAAGAGGGCATTGGATCCCATTACAGATGGTTGTGAGCCACCATGTGATTGCTGGGATTTGAACTCAGGACCTCTGGAAGAGCAGACAGTGCTGCTCTTAACCATTGAGCCATCTCTCCAGACCCAAAATAAGACTTTTTTTAAAAGAAGAAAATTAGACTCATGGGAGCTTCCTGAGTTTCTCCTTGAGTTAGTTGGACTGCAGACTGTAAGTCATTATAATAAATTACCCTAATATATAGAGATATTACATAAGTTCTGTGACTCTAGAGAACCCTGACTAATGCACAGCCTTTAGCTAACCTGCAAAGAAATATATATACCAAATGGATTATATAAGAAGTAATAGGCACACAGTACTAGACAACTTCTGTTATCCCTCAGAGTTCCTTAGTATTTTTAAGCTAATAATTGATAACCAAAATAACAAAAACTGAATCTACTTTTAAAATTCACCCATGTTTTTAGGAAAGGCTTAAAATACACTAGCTTTTTCATGTTTCTTCTTGATCCTTATAGTTTATACGTATTTTTATTTGTAGAACATTTTATAGATGTCCTAAACTAAAAGCTCTCTCAAAATAAATTTGTAATTATGCCTTCACTATCTGATAATACAAATTATATGAAATAGTACACAAAATAAAAACATGTTTTACTTTTTCTTTTTTTCTGAAACAGGATTTGTCTGTATAGCAGTGGCTGTCCTGGAACTCAGTCTGTACATCAGGCTGGCCTTGAACTCACAGAGATTCACCTGCCTTTGCCTTCTGGGTACTGGGATTAAAGGTGTGTGCCACCACCACCAAGCAAACATGTTTTACCTTTAATTATACTAGTTTTATTTTTCTTTTCTTTCCTCCCTCCATCTCCTACCATACCTACCCAACTCCCTGTCATATTGATGGCCTCTTTTTCTTTGATTATTGTTGAATATATTGTTGAATATATATATATATATATATATATATATATATATATATATATATGTATATATATATATATACACATATATACATGAATACATATATAGCTTATATATGTGCGCACGCACACACATATAAATAGTATAAATACAACTTGCTAAATTTGTTTTTACTATTGTGTATATATAATTCCAGGGCTGACTCTGGATGTGACTCAGGGGTCACATCCCTGGGAGATAATTCTTCCTCTCTTAGCAGATATTAGTTGCCTATAGTTCTTTGTCTAGGGGACTCCATGAGATTTTCTTTGAGGTAGTCAGAAATAGTCATATTGATGTCATTATTTTGGGTCTTGTTTAGGTAGCCATGTTGTTGGGGTATATGGGTGTAGCTTCCCTGTCATGGAACTTAGTATGAAGAATCGTCAAAAAGCTAAAAATAAGTATGATATGACCCATTATATCATGTATGTGTGATATAACTCCTTGGCATAGAACTTGATATCCTACTCCGTGATACAGCTTAGCAATATTCATTGCTGTTCTAAAATGAAAACAACCTAACTGTCCTTGAGCAGATAAATGGGTAATGAAAATGTGGTATATACTCACTATGGAATACTACTCAACCATAACAAAAAAATGAAATTTACACTCTGATATTTTAAAACCATCTTTGTAAAGAGCTCCTTTTAAAAGTTAGGATATTTGGAATGAAAACCCATGTGTCTTGTGTTTCAGTTCATATCAGAAAGAAAGGTTTTAAATGTCTGAAGGAATGATAATGCCTTTATTAGAATCAGTGTGTTCTTTTATTACATGGACTGTATCACCAAACTTCACTGTACCTGTGGTGCTGTGTCAGACTCCACTGGGCCTGTGATGTGTGTGTCACAGAACTCTACCTGTGGTGACATGTGCCACAGATTTCACTGGGCCTGTGTTGTGAGTCACAGAACTCTACCTGTGGTGTGTGTATCACAGACTTCACTGGGCCTGTGGTGTGTGTCACACAGTTTAGCTGCACCTGTGGTGATGCAGTGCCTCCTTTCTCAATCAGCTGCATGTCCTCAACTTAAGTTTACTTAAAGTTTTCTGAAAAGAATGTACAAAGACAGCATTCAATTAAGGATTAATCACTATGGCAACAGAGATATGGTAACTAAAGGAGGAGGATGTATTCTCCCCTGAGTTTCCTGCCAGCTGTCATAGTCAACCTCTGCTCCTGAATCCAAGCCAAAATATAGACTGTGACCAACTCTAAGAAACTATATCTGTATTTTTATAAATTGGTACAAGTATCAGACTATAAAAGAAGACTTAATCCCCTGAATTGGATGACAGACACTTGGCACTCCTGCCAGCTTTTGACAGAAAAATAATGGGTTGCTTTGTAGTAAAACCTGGATTAATAGTAAAACCTTCTTTATATTATTGCAGTGTTCTGTAAATGAGAGAACTAAGCGAGTTGTCAGGCTGTGGTGGGAGTGTCTTTTTTATAACAATGCAGATTTAAGTATTGTTGAGAATACTGTAAACGCAAAATGTTGTGTTAGCGGGAACTTTTCTTGTATATGTGTTAGACTGATGTTTTGTAGATTACTTAAAGCAGGGATTTGTGAGCTTTGGTGGGTTTGATTGCAGTGTGTTTATACAGCTTGTATAAGGAGGGATGGACTGTTTAGCATGAGCACATTGTTGGGGAAACAGCACATTCTGTAATTCTATGTTTCGGGATACTGAATTGTCAATGGTATAAAGTAATTTACTAGCATATGAGGTAGTCCAGTAGGTAAAGTTTATGGTTTCAGCATATTAACAGAATTAACTCTTAGTAGGATTTTTCCATAAGTCTATTTTTTATCTCAATATTAACTTTATGTAGCTTTATCAGATAGTTTTTTTTCCCCCAAGTAACAAGTAGGATTAAGGTTTCTAAGATCCCTGTGTATATGCATGAGGTTATGGTACTGTTGGCATGAAAGGAGGAATATTGTAGGTAACATTCTGTTCCACAGACACAGTGTGTTATCTAAGTGAAGAATACTCATTATTAAGCAGGAGAAGGACAACCCAGTGCTACTTGTACACATAGTCTTTCCTTCTTACAACGAGGGTCCAGGACAACCTGTAGCATTCTTCCTCTTTTTTTTTTTTAACTCAAAACATTTTATTTATCAGTATTTGTATATACATATATATTTAGACATGTGTACATATATACATATATGAATAATAAATAATAAGATTATTTAAAAAGTATGGGGGGTTGGGAAGAGTGGGAGGAAGGAGAGAAAGGGAAAATTATGTAAATACAGTGCTCATATATGAAATTCTCAAAAAGGAATCCAGTTTTTTAAAATGTTCAACAGATTAACTAGCATTTTACAATATGAAAATAAATATGACCTATAATTATGTTGAAGGACATTTTAACTCACTACAAACTTTGAAGTTTAAAATGAAATCAATAAAAATTATTTTACCCAGCATACTACCAAAACCACAATAATGTTTTATAATTCAAAGTATTTCTGAGAACAGGAAATGGATTGTCAGAAGCTAAGTCAGCAGAGCCAGGGGGACACTGTGTGTTATTTCTTTTTTTTTTTTTTTTTTTTTTTTATCAAATCATAATTTTTACTTTTTAACACAGGGGTTATAAACATGAAAATTCAGGATGTGGGTAAGGGGATGACACAGGAGCATAGGTATTCAGGGGGAGTGCAGATATCTTTCAGAACAGAGTATCAGTGAAGGTTCAGGGGTCAGGTCACTATGACTCTGCCTGTGATTCACTTGTCCTTATCTAATTTGGTACTATCCGCCAAGGCTGCCTATTTACAAGGTCTATGACTACTCAGGCTGGTAGATTTCTACAAAAGCTGCCTGTTTACAATAGTTTATAGATATCTGTTTCAGTGTTTTTCCATAGAGACCCAAGACTTTGTGTTAGCAGGCATGTATGTCAGGCCTATTGCTGATTTTAGGCTTATGGCTGATTTTAGGCCTTCAGTGTATAAGCAGGGCTGCCCCTGACATCTCCTCCCTTCTCCAAGTATAGAAGGGTTGTGGCGATTCTAATCTTGCCAAGGTGGGGATAGAGGCCTGACCTCCAGTAATTAAAGGGGACCTTGTAATGGCTCCAGTCCTCCTGTTGTTGTCCAGTGAGGCCTGAGGGCCATACCTGTCCCGATGTCTTTTTCCTGGAAAGGGGATACTTTTAAGAGAGTCATGAAGACATTATTTAAAGAAATATAATTCTTTATTAATAATTTCTTTTATCAAAGGACTATTATAAAATAGCCAACAGTTAATCAATCTATATAATATATCAATTAATGAGAGCTTCTTCTACTTTTTGTAAAATTATTCCTCGTTTGTCAATTAATTGTTGAGGGAAATTAGAATTTGCATCTCTCTTGAGAATATTAAATTTTTTTTGCCAGACCCATTATCTGTTTTTTTTTTTTATTGGATATTTTACGTATTTACCTTTCACTCTTATCTCCTCTTCCTTTCTCCCCCAAAACCCCTTATCCCATACCCCCTCTTCCAATTTTTATGAGGGTGTGCTCCCACCATTCTCCCAATCCCGCCTCCCTGCTCACGCATTCCCCAACACTATGGATCCAATCTTTCAGGGACCATGGCCCTCCACTTCCACTGTTGCCTAACAAGGCCACCCTCAGTTATCTATACAAGTAGAACCATGAGTCCCTCCCTTTCTGTTCTCAGGCTGGAGGTTTAGACCCTGAGCTCTGGTTGAGTACTTTGCTACTCCTTCTTAAAAAAAAAAAAAAAAAAAAACCAAAGCACCCACACTTTGGTCTTCCTTCCTCCTCTTGAGTTTCATGTGATCTATGCATTGTGTCTTAGGTATTGTGAGCTTTTGGGCTAATATCCACTTATCGGTGAGTTCATGCCATGTATGTTCTTTTGTGATTGGGTTAGCTCACTCAGGATGATATTCTCAAGCTCCATCCATTTGCCTAAAAATTTCATGAACTCATTGTTTTTAATAGCTGAGTAGTACTCCATTGTGTAAATATACCACATTTTCTGTATCCATTCCTCTGTTGAAGGACATCTGGGTTCTTTCCAACTTCTGGCTATTATAAATAAGGCTGCTATGAACATAGTGGAGCATGTGTCCCTGTTGTATGTTGAAACATCTTTTGGGTATATGCCCAGGAGTGGTATAGCTGGGGCGTTCTTCCTCTTAATGTCCAAAACATATACACCTCCTTGCACAAAAAGTGCTGAAATTACTCAAAACAGAACATAGACTTTTATTATTGTAATTATGATAATTGCTTAACAATTACATGAGAGGTAAACTCTTCTGTGGATCTGTATAATTATCTATTATTACTTTTTGCTCATTGTACCAATAAGGCTTTTAGAATACTTTATAAGCTACCTGGTTAATTTCATTAAGAACCTGCCCTGAACTATGGCTGGTTTACTATGAAAAGGGATAAAGAAAACCTATGTACATATTTTTTTAAGAAGCTACAAACTTAGCTAACATTGGATTAGATAAACAAAAGTAAGTAATTTCTCTATTAGGAAGTGTTACAATTCTAACTTTTTTCCTAGCTGTTGATCCTTATTATTGTAGAGAGAAATTGACTTTGAGCAACTTCTTGGTTTAGACAGTTATAAGGTTTTAATAATTTGCAAAATGTCATTTCTTCAGATAATGCCTTCTGGCAAATAGGTTAGAAGTTGAGAGGTAAAAAGCCTCATTGAACTCTTAGTGATTCTATCTAGTGAACTAAGGGATGACAAGTGCTTTTATTTTAACCCTCTGTGCAAACCATGGTATCAGACACAGACACTTAATAGAAACACCTACTGCCTTGTATCTAAGAACATTGCCTCTGCACATGAAATTCTGAGTTACTGTATAAACATAAAATTTGGGAAATGATCATTACGTTTCAGTTTGAAGAGTTTTGAGGAAGTATATCTACACATTTTACTTATTTTTAAAATGAGAAGCTAAGGGTCTCCTTCAGGCCTCAGAAATGGCTGTCAGCTTCCATCCTGTTGCCTTGCTCACTGTCTTTTCTTGTGTTTTCCTTTTACTTCCTTTGATCTATGCTTGGAAGTTTCAGATTTGATTTTCTGATGGGTGACATATTAATCTTATTTTTCTAATATATCTAATTTTTGAAAAATTTATTCTAATTAGACCTATTAAAAAACAAGCCAACAACTAGATTGAATTCATACTTTTTAAAATATATATTTCAAGGAATTAAACTCTGTCTGGACTCAAGAAGTTCACCAAGGATTGGAGATGTAGCTCGCTGGAGAAAGTAGCGATTGGTGTATACGCATGAGGCCTGAATTTGAATCCCCAGAGCTCATATAAAACCTCCTGTAGTAGCAAATGTCTGTGATCCAGGTGCTTCCATAGAGACATGAGAAGTGAAGATCAGAAGCTCATGGTCAGTTACCCTGGGCTTAGGCATATCCATGAACATACACATTAGCTAACAACAAAGAAACTGTGCTTAGAGATAAAAAGGTTGTCCTCTGACCTCCAAACACCACACACACACAATAAACATGACAAGACTGTAAAGAGTATCAACTCTACCAAAGGTTTTGGCAAAGGCATGATTTTACTTTTTCTAGACATTGTGATGGTTAATGTTAGTTATCAGCATGACTGGATTAAGAGATGCCAAAAAAATTAGTAGTCAGCCTCTGGTGTGCCTTTGATGGTATTTCCAGACAATTGATATGGAGATTGGTCACCTGAAGGGGAAGATCTGCCCTCAGTAGGACCTGAACTCTGGCTAGATGAGAAAGCTCCCTCATGTCCTGACTTAATCCTTCCTGAGTGGCCATCAAGATGTTGGCCATTCTTTAGCCTTTGAATGCCAGCTCCCATCAGCAACTCTCTAAGGGGCTTCTAGACCTTCAGCTCCTGATTGGAGCTGCTTCATTGATCCCTCTTGTTCTAAGGTTTCTAGCTTCTTAGACTAAGCAACTACTGCATTCTGTTTCCTCAGTTAGGGATGGCCATTGTAGGATTATTTAACCTTTGTTTATACAAGGCAGTGTAATAAATCCCTTCGTGTGTGTGTGTGTGTGTGTGTGTGTGTGTGTGTGTGTGTGTCTTAGTCTTTTCCTTTGGAGAACCTGATTTATACTTGTATTTTTCCTTTACCTGGAATACTATTCAGCTTTGCATTTATATTTTCCAAATCTCTCTGCCTTCCAAAATATACCACCACAAATGTATCATCTCTCTCTTCCCTAGGTCTCCACTAATTTCTCCCTCAGCTGGAAATAAACCACCCTTCCTCTTAGGCTTTTCCTTTTTCACTCAGTAGAAGAATTTTGTGTGGCCAGTTTTTGCTTTAAAATAGATTTTTGATAGTAATGGTGTAGTTGGGTTAAGATTTATCTCTTCTTTTTAAAAATTAAAGTATAATTATATCATTTCCCCCTTCTCTTTCTTCCTTCCAATCTTCCCCATGTACTGTTCCTTCCTGGTTCCCTCTCAAAATCATTGCCTCTTTTTCTCTACTTGTTACTGCTACACACACACACACACACACATGCTTAAAAATATAAGTACATACGTAATTTATTCTGTGTAATGTTAATCATATGTATATGGTTTCAGAGCAGTAGCTTGGCTTTAGAGATCCATAAGGGGTTATCCCTAGGGAGCACAGTTTCCCTGCTCTCAGCATTCTTTAGGTGCCTATAAGAAGTAACCTTCAAATAAGCTCTAAGCTTAGATTTTCTAAGCAGAATCTATCTCAGATTCAGTTTTAATAACCTAAAATGTTATTTTACCTATAGTTCATATCTGAATAAATACTTTTTCAAAAAATTTGTTTAGTTTTGTCAAGATCCAGTGGCTTCAGACACTGTTTTGGTCTTGAGGTCTGTATCTTGTTGTTGAATATAATTGGTTTGGTCCGGTTTTTAGTAAAGGGGATAAATTCAGGACCTTTGCACTTGGTGAACAGGCACATCCACCAAGTCTTACACCGGCCTGTGTTCTAAATACTTTCAGTGGTTTGAATCATTTTTCTATGAACAATTTTATAATTTTCCTAGAAATCACCTTACTCAAAGATACCCCTGAGTGTATACAGACCAAGGTCTTTTGTATGGATGAGAAATTGTGATATTCTGACACACATGTTTTGGGTTTGGTCACTGTTTGACTCATAATGCCATCTCCAAAGTGGGTTCTATATACCCATCTTCTACCAGCACTTTTTTGTCTTAGGGCCAACTTAACAGAAATTCCCTGACTTAAAGCCTCATTCCAGAAAGGTCCTGTCCCATCCCATTTCTAGAGGAAGAGGATATGAAGAACAGTGAGACAGGCCTTGTTGGCTTCCCCATTCAGCCTGCTAGCAATTATGCATGTGCAGTAAAGTATCCATAAAACCCAAAGAGAGTGGGTTTTGATCTTCTGAATAGCTGAGCATGTGGAGGTTGCTGTGGTGTGGCACACCCAGAGTAGGCATGGGCGCTCCACACTCCCCACAAGTTTGCCTCTGCATATTGCTTCAGTGTGTGGAATATCCTGAGTAATAAACTAGTGAGCAGAAGCGAGTGCTCTCTAACAAGCACAGCTGTGCTAAAATAAGGCTTGCAATTGGCATCTGGAGTCAAGGAATCACTAGTCTTGGGAGAGATGGTGCCAGAATTAAATTAGGATATCAAGTGCATTCAATGTGATGTGAACTTACTGTAACTTGACCTCGTGTGCAATCTGTTCTTTATGTATAAGACTTGAGGATAAAGACCATAACATATATTTCTAAACATGACCACCACCACTTAGCAACAGCAGTAGAGACTGGGTATTCAGCAAACCCTTGTTACTGATAACCCCACATTAAAATACAGCATAAAGTAGATCCCTGTTATCATTTTTACAGTTAAACTCCAACTCAGCTGCTCAAATCACAGTGGCCACAGTGGCAGGTGATCCAGAAGGATTAGTCAGGTGTGAGCACCATGCATGCTGGCTATGCACCATTGTTGGTCATAGCGCTGGCAAAGGAAGCCTGCTTGATAAAGGAGTGTGTGGAGAGTGGAGTAAGGAAGATGCCCCTGCCTGTGTGTGAGTGAGGACGTGACATCATCCTCTGTCTCCCACAGTTCTGTGATTTAGTGTGTGTGCTTTACCATGTATGCCTCCCCACCGTGTGTCTGTGTGTCTGTATATGTGTTACATGTACATGGGGCTTGAAGGAATCGATTTTTGCTTCTACCATGTGGGGTTTGGGAATTGAACTCAGATCATTAGGTTTGGTAACAAGCACCTCTGTCTATCTGCCAGCCAAGTTCTGTGAAGTTTCTTACTACAGAGTGGGTGTGGAGATGCACATCTTTATGGTGCCAACATTCCAGAGTCTCAAGCAGAATCGTAAGTTCAGTACCATCCTATGCTGCATGCTGACTCTTAGGCTAGCCTAGAACACACAAAAAGTGAGAGATCCTGTCATGAAACCCACACAAAATAAGGTTGCTTTAGATTGCAGCTATTGTACCTCCTGGGGGAAAGGAGCTAAAGTTGCCAACCTCAGTCCCCTCTTCCTCCCATAACATACTTGTGTTTTTAATCTGCTTATGTTTTCAGACCTGACTGTCAGTTTTAAACATATGCAGAAAATGTAGCTTCGGTATGTATTTGGGTTGGATCCTCTAACCAGTTAGTTTTTTTCCTAGACAATGGTTTAAGGTTCAGGAGTAGCTTTTAGCCTTAGGTTTTTGTTGAATACAGAGACCTACAGTATGATAACATTGCATAATTAATTTTAGTAGTTTTCACTGTTGCACAAAGATTGTTACACAGTTGTATCACTTTAGGTCCAGCTGCCATTTGCATGCATCTTCTTTCACTGTTCTATCTGTTCTGAAAGCTCTCCCAATTCCTTGCATTGCAAAGATAAGCGATTTATGCCTTTGTGTGTGCTTACAATTTGGCCCTTAACCAGAGAGATCTCTTTTTAAGTCTTTTGTTTGAACAGATGTGTAAACAAAACATTACTGCTTCAGACTTCACAGTTGAAGGCTTGATGAAAACAGAAACTGAAAGAACACTTGATTTGTATTCTTCATGGCATATTTGGTGTGATCAGGATGATGGAGTGGCAAGGCCACACATGATGGTGACCTTAGAGTATGCTTAGAACTATTTAGCCTTGGGAGCGAGCTGTAGGCCCCAGACTTTCCTGGCATAGGCAGGCCCTCCATTCATCTTAGAACCAGCATTCTGAGTTTAGCCTTCTACCATCATGACTTTCCACTGCCTTTGAAAATCTCCCTTTAGTTCCAGTTTGCCATTGCTGGTTAAACCTGACCACCTGGCTTTGAGGACATCAGTATGGCTGATACATCCACTTTTCTTGTGTGCTCTGAAAGTAAGCAACTCCATAGCCAGATCCATTGTTCATCTGCCTAGTCAAAGATATCAGTAGTTCCTGATACAGGAACTGCCACAGACAGGCTACCCTGCCTGTGCACCACTGTGAGCAGCCTTCCTCTGCAATGTGTAGGCTGAGGTGAGCTGGGGAGATACTGTGTACTGGTTATGAATGTGGTTCCAAAATTAGTTCCAAGAGAGATTATCTATAATACCTTCTCTGTAAAATAGAAACTAAAGGCTTGTCTTAGTTTGGATTTTATTGTTGTGAAGAGATACCATGACCACAGCAACTCTTACAAGAGAAAACATTTAATTGGGGCTGGCTTACAGTTCAGATGTTTAGTCCATTATTGTCATAATGTATAGGATAGTGGCATTCAGGCAGACACAGTGCTGGAAAGTTAACTGAGTGTTCTATATCTGGATCTGCAAGTAGCAAGAATAGAGAGGGTTACTGGGCCAGCTTGGGCTTCTGAAATCCCAAAGTCCAACCCCAGTAGACACTTCCTCAAACAAGGCCACACCTCCCAGTAGTACCCCTCCCTATAGACCTATGGCAGCCATTTTCATTCAAACCACAACAAGATTCTTCATGATTATCTTCAAAAGTTGGACTCATGGTGGCAAGCTTATATAACCACAAGGCCAAAGCAAAAGTACCCAAGTTCTAGGCCAGCTTGGATTTCATTAGTTCTAAGGCCTCCTGCAACTTCACTGAAAAACCTGTATTGTTTGTTTGTTTGTTTGTTTGTTTGTTTAAAAAGACAAGAATAAAACAGGCCAAAAAAAAAAAAACCAGTTCTTCACTCTCCTGGATTTTAAACTCTTGACCCATTTGTTACAGGATGTGGTTATGAGGGCCATTCCCTGTTAAGTTCTCATTTCTATGTAAGAGCCTTTCTTTAGCAGCTTACCTCCAAATTTATGTTTCATTTCAATTAATAATAAAAGGAGGTTTGTTTGTTTGTTTGTTTATAAATATTCTCTGAACTATACAGAGCTGTTTTCTAATATATACATTCCATACATGGCTGAATAAACAGAAAAAGCAAATGTCGTCATAGAGCTGTGAAGTAGGAGGACCTCTCAACCCTCTCATACTGAAAAGTCTGTAGCTTTTCTTTTTTTAGTTGAGTCTGGAATACAAAACTGTTGCTTGAATAAAAGTAAGGCCCCTTGACTTAGGTCTATTGCTTTGATTACAGATCATGTACTTTACTAAAGGAATAATGGCTAGTGAGAGAGCTTAGCAGGTAAAAGCCACCAACCCTGGAACCTTGTGATAGACAAAAAGAACTGACTCCAAAAGTTGTCCTTTGACCTCCACACACATGCTCTGGCATGTGAATACAAAATAAATAAATGGATGTAAAAATAACATTAGAAAGATAAAATCCAGATTATCCAAGGATTTTTTTTATTTCATATTGTTACAGGATCATAAATAACTTTCATGCTATCACCAATGTAAGCCTAAAACTATAGTAAGATGTGAGTTGTTCAGAATTATGGCTGATAAGACCTAGTATGGACTCATTTATTTTCTCAAGTTTTGCTTTGGAGATTTTCTGTGCTTTCCCCCCACCCCACCCCCACCCCTTTTTATCTTTCTAAGTGGAAAAGGGTTGATTTGCATTACCTTGAGTTTCAGATTTGCAGAGTGTACAAAGTACATAAGATTCAACTGGGCATGCTCTTATGTAATGTGAGAGAGAAGGGAGGGTACACAGTGAACACATCCCTACACACGTTCCTTCTTAGTTACTATCCTCACGTGTCTTTTATGATTTAAAAATCACAAGTCAGGAATATTTGCATTATCCAGCTTTAAATAGCAGTTTTATTTTTTTGAAGCCTATTTTATAGGTAAATCAGAAAAATCAAAAGTTGATTGATTGCTTTACCAAAGCTATTGCAATTTCCAAATTTAGTGTTTAATTGTTGGTAGATAGGAAGACTGGTTTGGCCAACCTACATTAGAACAATTGTCCTTTGTAGAAGTGTTTTATATAGACTAACTTTTATTTACTGAAGTTGAATTTGAATAGCAATTATTTTTGTAAAGACAACACCATATTTAAAGTTTTAGTGATATAAATAAGACTAGGGTCCACATAATTAGCTTAGCCTAGTGTTTACCTTTTGTCTTAATCTAAAATTCTAAAGGGATGGGAATTTTCCCACTTTTAACTGAGTGTTCTATGTAGACTCCCCATGCCCAGAGAAGGAAGAGATGTTACTTAGTACTTATTAATTCAAATTATTACTTTACTGTCCTGGTAAGTTTATTTTTATGAGTAACCTCCTGATTTTTATTTAGTACATCTTTTTATCAGATTTATTTAACTTTGTTTATATTGAGGAATGGTTGCTACATTTTTAAATTTGTGTAGTAAGTTTTATTTTTTAACAAAGACTCTCAAAGTTAGATTTGATTTTTTTTTAATGTAGATAATATAGTGAACATACCTAACAGAGCTGCATAGTTTACCAAGTGACTGGCTGTTGGAAGTGTGATGTTTTCTAAAGTAAGAGTTTACCAGAAATTCTCCTACTTGGTGAGCAGTAGATAAGGGTCTTACTTTCATAACGCCTTTCTTATTTTTACTATCATACTTAGAACTCAGAATTTATGTGGAGTGGCAGCTTCCAAACCATCAGTATGTTAGTACCTTCACCTTGAGAAAGTACTTTAGTAATGAAATATTTTTATTAATTTTTCTTTTGAGATGATTTAATTTTCTTTTGATACAAGGTTTTGTTGCATAGCTCAGGCTAGCCTCAGATTCACAACCCTCCTACCTCTACTCCTGAGTGCTGGAACTACCACCATGCCCAGCTTTAAGATTAATCATCTTCCTCTTCTTCCTCCTCATCTTCTTCCTCTTCTTCCTCCTCTACCACCTCCTCTTCCTCTTCTTCCTTCTCATCCTCTCCTCTTCCTTTTCCTCCTTCTCTTCATCATCATCATCAGTTCATGTGTATGAGTGTTTTCCATGCATGTCTGGTGCACACAGAGGTCAGAAGATGGTATTAAATCTCCTAGAACTGGAGTTATGGATGGTTGTGAGCCACCTCAGGCCCCCGCTACTCTTCAAGAGCAGCATGTACTCTTGTCTACTGAGCCATCTCTCCAGTCCCCTATTCTTGATATTTTTAAGCAGCTGCATTAGTTACTTTTATTGTCACTGTGACAAAATACATGACAGAAGCAACTTAAGACAGATTTTGGCTCAGAGCTTCAGTTGTCATGGTGGGAAGGCATGTCAGAGTTCGTGGCAGCAGAAGCGTGTGGCAGGTCAGGAAGGGGGGTGGGGATCAAAAGCAGGGCCAAGCTGTAACCCTTAAGGCAAGCCCTAATACTCTATGTCAGCAAAGCCTACATTCCAAAGGTTCCACAGCTTCCTCAGACAGTGTCACCAGCTGGGGACCAAATGTTCAAACACATATATGCCTGTAGGAGCATTTCATATATAAACTGCAAAAAAAAAAAAAAAAAAAAAAAAATTGGAGAAAATATTAGAGATGCCAGGTTTGTGTCTGTAATTGTAGCATACAGGAGACAGGCAAGGAAATAGGAACTTAAGACTAATATGGGACTTCTATGAGTCCCTTGAGTTCAAGGCCAACCTGGGCAAATACTGAAACAATGTCTCAATCAATTCACTAATCAGTAGAAAGGGGAATATTTATGGCCGTGCAGAAACAGGCTTTTGCTTTCTTCCTTCACCTTTTAATTGCAAAGTTTTCCATCCAGTTTTAACACAGTGATCCAGTTGTTTGCCTGCTCTCCCAGAGAAGAAGAGTGCTTTTAGCTCGCCTCTTCTCTGTCTCTATAATGTTAAACTATATAAATGGAGCTGTATAAACCAGCAGTTCATAATTCTTTCTGCTTACATATACTTTAAGATAATGATAAAACATCTTAGGCTCTTCTGTCTGAGAAATGTGTGAATGCTCACATACACACCTTGCAAATGGAGCTTCAAAAGGCTCAAGAGTACCTTTCTCTGTGGTCCCAGAACCTTCATAGGATCAGTGTGGACACTGGCAAAGGACCGTTAGTAAGAAAAAGTCCCCTAATCTCTAAGATTCCTGCCAGGGCCAGACTCTGGAGCTCATTAATGTTACCCTACCTGCTGACAGAATTAAGGTTGTAGGTGCAGTTCAGGTTGAATCAAGCTTACCTTGTTGAATTAACTAGATGGATACCATTAAGGATACCAGCTAACTGACAAGAATCCTTTGCTGTAAGTATCTGGCTGGGCTTAGTATATTCATATTCATTCTCACAAGAAGAATCTTCCCTGGCTGTACTCATAGCATGCTGTGACCCTGAAAGAAGTGTTAGAGGAAGACAAGGACTGTGGTCTGCCTCTGGGAGTTAGGAAAGTATGGAAATGAATTGTCCCATAGAGCCTCAGAAAAGGAACATAACTCTGCCAGCACTTTGATTTTAGCCCAGTGAGACCCGTGTCAGACACACCTACAGAAATGTAAGGTCAGAAGTTTACATTGTTTCAAGCCAGTAATACCATGGTAACTTGTTAAACAGCAATCAGAATATAATTCACTACCTTCTTTTCATACTTATAATTTAGTATAACTGTGACAGCACATAGATTCTTGAAATCTTAATACAGTCAGGCTAAATACGAATTTATGTTCTACAACCTAATTTCAATAAAATGGTAAGTTTATCTACTAAGTAGCAATCTGAAATGATACCTTTTTAAACATAATAAAAAATAGGCTGTAGAATTCATATGAAGGAAAATGATTTTTCTCCTTTTAAGAATCTTGTTTTAAATTGTGGAATATGTCACAAAAGTCTAATGACCCATATGTCCAGCATCTGTGTTTGCAAAGGCTGAATTCCTGAAGGATTTATAAAACTGGTTCTTTAGATGTGTATAAAATGTGAGCTTTGAAATGTCAGAAAGAGCAATTGCATAAACAAGTAAAAAGAGCCATTGCCAGGCTCCATCTCCATGGCTTCAAAAGTCACACTGTAAGAGGAAGGAGAGGTCTTGGTTGGCTCAGTTGCTCTTTCTACTTATTCTCTTTATACTCATAGTAACATTCTCATCTCTTAAAATAATGAATATTCATTCTAGAGATCAGAAGTTGTCAGTAACTTGTAGCCCTCATCTTGTTTCTAATGGAAATAAATACGTAACATCTCTTTTGGATTTATCTTAAAGATCAGTATTTTCTTCTCTTTATTGATATTTTCAGACAATTTAAAAACCTGATGTTAAAAAACCTGATGACCTTAGCAGAGCAGCTTTCAGCATTACTGACTGCTGTCAGCTATCTGCCTAGCACTGCTTGTCCATGTGCATCATTACTGCTTCTGAGGCATCTGTTTATCTTCATTAGAAATGGTTTGTATACAGTTACTTGAAGGAGTTGGGAGGGGTGTGAATGTAAGTTAAGTTATATACATTAAACAAGAAAAAGAAGGGGTTAAATATACACAGCTTCTAAATGGTCTTCTATGTCTGGAAGTTTTAGCCTCTCAAGGAGCTGGGAGTACAGGCCCATACTAAAGGGCCTGGCTTCAGCAATCATCAGCTGTCATTGGACTGGTGTGTGATTTTAGGTGGTGCTGCCTTGTGTGCATGCTGAAGACCTTGCCCTATTCTGTAGAAACATTACTTACATTACTTACATTTGCTGATTCTTTTTTACTCTCTCTCCCTCCAGTAGGTTTTAGAATGTTTCCTCATTTATTTTCATTTTTCCTAGTAAAGTTCCTCTCTCCTTTTTTTAATTGGAAGTTTTCTTTAAGTTTTTGCCCTTTGGTTGCATTATCTCCCATTTTCTCTATTCTTTCCTTGAATTTCAAGGTATGTTTTCTGTCTCTTCTCCCTTCAATACCTGTACTACATTCTAAGTCACTTCATTCTCCTAGTTTATCAACTATCATTGCAGATCTGTTTATCGGCTGTTTAACCCATATATTCTTTCTATTTTGTTTTAAAATTTTTCTTAAAGTTTGTATTTGATCTGTCTCAAGTGTGCTTATACAATGCCTTGCTGGGTTTGTTTGTTTGTTTGTTTGTCTTGGTTGGTTGTTTAATCTTTCCAGCTAAGTTCTTCTAAAGTGTCCCTCAGGTCATTCTATTCATTGTCATCCTGCAATAGAGCTCTCATATTGGCTGCACCTGTGGCTTAGCAGTGATGGGGTTTTAGTGTTCTATTAGTTTCTGAATTCTTTTCCCCACCAAATCACAAACCTTCCTATTCTGTTCTGGTATTTGCACCTCATCGGACTCTGGTTTTCAATGGTTCTTGGCCAGTTTTTTATGTGATTTTTCAGCATAGCTTTTCTTACAACTCAGGATATACAAAATCAGATTTTCCAGTTGCCACCCACTGGCCATTCGGTTTTGTCTCTAATCATTCTTTCTGTCTAGAGTAAGAAGGTAGCCCCTGCCTCCATTCTGTATACCTGTTTAGGCTTGTCCAGCTTTAAAATTTTAAGTCAGCAGTCCTTCTTGTGGGGAGGGGAGTGCTGGGTATGGAATCTAAGGCCTTGCATGTTTGGGGCCAGCATGTTACTACTGTGCTACGTCTTCAGCGTTGCGTCTCTGCTATGTGTATATTTTTCATGTGGGAGTGGGCATATGTGCCCATAAGTGTCTTGTCATCCTGGGGACAGTGAGCCTTAGGATCTTACTGCTTCCTCCCCAGCATCAGGATTGCAAGTGTGTACCACAGCACCCAGCTTTGATGAGTTCTGTGCATCACACTTGGATCTTCTATTATTAGTAGAAGTATTAATACTTTTTATTTAGTTAAGATACATTTGTACATATGTGCTAGTGCCACAGTGGTCAGAGGGTAATTTTCAGAAATTGGTTCTCTTCATCCACAAGTGGTTTCTGGGAATCAAAATTAGGTCATCAGACTTTACAACAAGTACCTCACCCCTCCAAGCTGTCTAGCCAGCCTCTAGTACAGATCTCTGTCTTTGTGCAGTAAACATTTTGCCAATGAAGTTGTCTTCCCAGCCTGTTTCTTTGCTTTTTCATTCCAGGGCATTAAATCATGTCCATACCCCAGCTAGCTCCATTGTAGGTCCTCAAGCAGGGTTCTAGAGTACTAACCTGTGGCTGCTGGGCTCACACTCATTGCTCTGTCATTTCTTTGGTTTTGAACCTAGAAGGCTTGATTTTTCTCACTTTTAAACTTAAATATGTTTTTGTTGTTGTAAATTTGTATCTATTATTTTTATTTTTTGAATGGAATAGAACTTTCCACTTGGTCACACATTGAGATTAGACGCACACAACATTTTTTTCCTTACCCACTATTTTATGTCACTACACAAACAAACAGCTGTAAAATTATTGTAAAGTAAGTTTGGTTTTCTTTATAACTTACAAACTGTAGACAGTGTTTTAAAATATTGAATATTCGTTAGCCTAACACAGGTTGACAAGTAGGACTTTAAAAACTAGTTTTTCTTTTTGTTACATAACAGTTTATTTTTCTAGTTTATGTGCTTGTATAAAATTAAACATAAATTGCATCATAATTTTTAGAAAAGCAAAATTTTAAAAACTAGGTGAACTATTTTTGTTTTTATTTTTAAATATTTATTTATAGTGCATGCGTGTGTGCTATAACATACATATCCAGGTCAGAGGACAGGTCTTTGGTGTTGGTCCTCTCCTGCCTTGTGGGATCTACTTATAGGGCCTTATACAAGAATCTCTGCCTACTGAGCTGTCTCTTTAGTCCTGTCTCACTTGTTGAAATTGGGTTTCAGGCAGCTCATGTTGACCTAGTAGCCCTGTGTTGTTCAGAATAACCTTCAGTGCCTGATCTACCTACCTCTACCTCTAAATTGCTGAGATTATAGGTCTACACAACCACATCTGGCCTAAACAGACCAGTTCTGAGCCTCATTCATTTAATCATTGGTTATTCTCCTTAGGGTAGTAGCGATCAACCTGTGTGTCAATACACCTATAGCCTTGACAGTAGACAGTACCACATTTTTCTGTCCTTTTAATGGTGTTAACTAACATCCTCCAATAGTTGCTTCAGTTGGATAATGTGATCTGCTTCACTATAAAAAGTGCCTGGGAAATAAGTGTAGCATTCTTTGTCATATCAACCCAAAACTGTTTTCAGGCTTAGGTTGTACTTGCTTTTTTTTCAGACATACAAAAATAAAGTGAACGCAAACATAGTGACACCTACAGAGGAAGATCAACCACCAAGTGATGGAGGCATTTCCTCTCCTCTGTTCATATCCCACCCTGTAATCCAGAAAAAGAAAGATGTCTACCGTACAAACCATACTACCTTCATCATCGGAGAAACACCAAAAGGTATCCGCAGGTATGTTTTTCTGTGGCTAGACCGCAGGCCAATTCTCAAAAGAAATACTGATTCATAATAAGATACGTAATGTATAATTATACCTTGCATTCTAACTTCAGAAAATGGGAACTTTTATATTTAAAAAAATAAAAGCAAATGCTTTTGAGTCAGGATCTCACTAAATAGCTCAGACTGGCCTGGAATTTGCTGGAATAGTTCAGGCTGGTATTATGAATCTCCTGCCATAACTCCTAAGTTCTGGGATCACAGAGATGTAGAAGTAGAGACAAACATGGGATTCAGGCAGTCCTCAGGGGTCAGGTGAAGAAATGAGTGAGCCAGTGAGATCTCCACACACCATTAATGTTACCAAGAATGGTGTCAAGAGTCAGTGGGTGGGGTGTTGCAGCCAGTCTGGTTCTCATGACCTCTATGGACAGTGGACATGATACCTGCTCTTGCTTACAGTTGGTTCCTGAGCTGCCTGGAAAAGGAGTAGCAAGCCCCACCGTAACCCATAGAGCTGGCATGAGGCAGCCCCTTACCTGCCTGGCAGGCTTGCCTGGCAACAGCGTTTTCTGCAGGGTATGCTTTTTTTTATTGTTGTCAGTGATTCTTCTAGAAGACTGACTACATTTCCCCAGTCTTTAAAGAATCATGGGTCTTGGTCCCTATAGTGGTGTCTGTTCAAAAGGAAGCAGATATATGAGTGATTTCTTCTTGCTTACTTTCACTGTTTTCTCTACCCAACCCAGAGAGGAAATTTTTCACGCTAGAGAAAAGTAAAGAGTAGTATTAGAAATCCAGGACACTAATTAGAGTGCCTGGACACCCCACCCCTTCCTGCTGCCGTGATAGTCAGTCACATTTGAGGCTGTACCTTTTATTAGCTGAGTGATAAACTTCTAGGGCTTTCGGCACATCCAGACTCAGAAAGTAAGGTAGTGACATGGTGGTGTCAGACACAGTCCAGCTCCTTCCCATGTGGAAAAGTGCTTTGAAATTTTGTCATCATGACTTCTGATAGATACACTAATGGATTCCTAACTTGGTTTTTCTTTTCACTTTTTTTAAAGCTACTCTACTAAGTTTTTTTGTTCTCATAAAAGTGATTAGCTTATGTTTCTGTTATACTTTGCATTTCCCAGAATTAGGAAAATTAGTGAGAAGGCCAAAAATCATTCTATAAGGAACAGCCATAGGCTCCTTGGGTTAAGTAGTGTTAAAACATCACTCCTCGGGCTGGAGAGATGGCTCAGCGGTTAAGAGCACTGACTGCTCTTCCAGAGGTCCTGAGTTCAATTCCCAGCAACCACATGGTGGCTCACAACCATCTGTAATGGGATCTGATGCCCTTTTCTGGTGTGTCTGAAGAAAGCAATGGTGTACTCAAATACATTAAATAAATAAATAAATAAATAAATAAATATTAAAAAAAAAAAATCACTCCTCCCAGGGGTGACCTGCCCCAGGATCACAGGTGAGGTTATGTGTTGTCTTAGCACAGAAGAAATAAAATTACTTTGGCCGAGACATCACCAAGTCTTGGATACATTAAAGACATTACCTAATACCCCACTGGTTACTAACTCTTTGTAAATGAGTACAAACACTTACTGGGTCCTAGAAATGGATTTGGTGATGACTAAGGGCAGAATAGTAACTTCATTTGACATGACAGTGGAACCATTTAAGAACATGCTTGTTTTCCAACAAGAACATTGGCAGTTTCCAGGATAGAAATTGGGGGAGGGGAGCATTACTGGTGGAATGAACTACATTGTTGTAGGTGGTATGGCTGTTGATCAGGGGTGGAACATATGACAAGACATGAATGAGCTCCAGAAACCATGGCATACCTCTCAGCCACAGAAGAATGTGGGTGCTCGTCTTTGGCTGCATGACAACCACAAGAGACTGTTACCTGGCAGTGGAGGCAGAGACAAGTGAACAAGAAATCACAAAAGGAAGTAGTGTTAAAGCTCCTACAAACATACATTTAAAAAAACATTGTTTTACACTAAAAATGTTATATGTAGAAGAAAATTCAGCCTTAAAACCTACCAATGGAGACCCATGATTGCTGGCCAGTTCTGTTTTTTCACCTGTTCTGGTGTGTTCTAGGTCCCATGAGAACTAGTTCTTGAATGGTTCTTGGCTCATCCTTACCTGACAGGTTGAAGTGACAGCAGAGAACCTCTCCCTACTCTCCCTGCCTACCAGCAAATACTTCAGCACCCACTGTGAGCACCTGTAGAGCTGAATTTACCCTTCATCACGAGACTACGAGATTGTATTGCTTTGACTGCTTTAGCCGACAGAACTCCATAAGGCAGGAGACTGGGGCTGTCTTGCTGTTGTGTAGTTTGTACAGTAGTGCTTGGACACAACAGGACTCTGTAAAAACTGGTCGACCTGTTGTGTACAGTGAGTGGGGCCCTTACCATGTACTGCAGCACTGGCTTCAGTTTTTATCTAAAGACACATCTATAGACACTGAACTCTCACTACTTAAAGCCCAAACACAGCATCAGCAAATATATATATATTTTTTTTCATGGTTTTTAGTGGGGATGGGGATAAGACAGGATCTGGTGATGCCCATACTGGCCTCAAACATACCATATAGCTGAGGATGATTAAGAATCAATCCTTCTGCCTTCACATTCAGAGTGTTGGAATCACAAGCATGTTCTACCAAGCCTGGCTCAAAACTGGGGCTTTAAAAATACCATTGTGCTATTTTTAAAGTTCTCTTTTTCTCTCACCCTAGGAAAACTTAACCCTCAGGGATTTCATGCTCTTCCATGACCTCTCATTAATCCTGTAGGTCCTTTTGCCAATACTCTCACATTGGACTTCAGTGTGGTTTAGGGAGTAGGCACAATTCAAACTTCAAATCCTTCCCTGTGCAGAGCAGCAGTCTGTGACTCAAGGAACCTAAATTTTCTACCTCCACTTTACCAGGGTTCCAGAAGGCCCACTTGTGTGTGTGCATACTGAAGTGTTTGTTAGTATCTTATAGGACAGCAATTCACTTCAAATAACACCTCACTCTTTTTGCTTATTTGCTTTCTTTGCTTTTGAAACAGGGTCATCCTACATAACCCACACTGTCTCAACTTTCCGTCCTCTTGCCTCTTGAGGACCAGGCTGGCCGTTGTGCACTACCATGCTTAGAAAGTAGTATCTGGCTTCCAACATTAGCCATCTGCACTAAAGGTGAATCAGTAGGGAAAAGAACTACACTTACACAGCTTTTTCTCTCTTTTTGTTTTTTGTTTTGTTTTGTTTTAAGATTTACTTATTTCATGTATGTGAATACACTGTTTCTGTCTTCAGACACACAGAAAAGGGCATTGGATCCCATCACAGATGACTGTGAGCCACCATGTGGGTGCTGGGAATTGAACTCAGGACCTCTGAAAGAGCAGTCAGTGCTCTTAACCACTGAGTCATCTCTCCAGCCCAAGAACTTTCTTTTAAGCTCAACAAAATGTCATGAAACTCTATACTGTGAAAGAAAGGGAAGGGGAATTTTACTTTTTCTAGAATTTTCCATTTACCAAAGCCATTCTTTAACAATATTATTCTATAGGACTTGATTGCTATATAGATTCTCAAATACAGATTGTATAAATGATGATTCTCATGTTAGTCATAAATTGGCTGACTGGAAGAGTAGCCTGCTGGGCTCTCATGATTCCCAGGAAATATATAATAGTATAAATCAGAGTTACCTAAAAAGCTGATGATTTAATGAGCTAAAAGACTATTTCTGGTAGCATTGGGGAAGAAGCTTATTCTCCTAGGACGGAGCTAAGCTGATGTTCCAGAGGGACGAGGCACATTGCTTTACCTTTGTGTGTCCTGTCACGGCTAATGAGCACATTAAATATTCTTAACTTCATTACAGTGAGTGCAGGCACATGTGCCACAAAGCGGTGTGTGGAGGCCAGAGGACAGCTGTGTGGAGTTCACCCACTTTCCTCCATTACTTAGGCTCCAGGAACTGAATGCAGCTCTTCACTTATACCTGTTGAGCCATCTCAACAGCTTCCTGATGAACTCTTTAAAAATAAAATGTAAATTTTAATTAAAAAATGACCACTGGCTTTATCTGTCCTATCTTTAGAAAGCAGTTTGAAGAAATGGCCTCTTATTATAAGCTGTCTGTAAAGGAGTTTGCTGAACAAGTTACTAGTGCCACATCTGAAGAGCGACAGAGAATGCTCAGAGACTTCTACAGTCTTCAACACCCAGAGGTAAAGGAGTTCTTCATAGATTCTGCTGCAAAGTTGATGAAATCTGTCCACAAGAAAGAAGAGAGGGTGAGGAATAAATCTAAAGGAAAAGAATCTCTTTTAAAAGAAAGGCCCTCAGATGGTAGTACTTTATCATGTAATGATTCCACCAACAAAATGTCTCAAGTTTACAACCCAAAAATATGTGAAGGGAAATCAGTCAGATTTCAGAATCATGGTTCCCATAGAGAAGACACATTTTCTAGTGATGCAGAGATTAAGAAATCACCTGTCAGCTTTACTCAAGAAATTCATAGTGAGAGAAAGGACCACACATCCAAGGATACCATGGCACTCTTTTGTCCAAACAGCAAGTCTGAAGCCCTGGAGACAGAGCTAGAAAATTCCCCAGGACATCAGTGGGACCTCACAGGAGCATCCAGTTCAGGAAACAGACCACTTTTCAAGTTGAGAAACAAAGGGGTAGAAAACCCAGTGTCAGAAAACACTCCTGTGGAAGTCTTACTTGGTGACACCTCTATTCTTAATGACCTCTTTAAAAGCCATGGGGAAGATTCCACACAGCTGCCAAAGAACGTTCTTTCAGGACCTGTGGCAAAAGCAAAGCAGAGACCAAAAGATTTCTGGGACATCTTGAATGAGCAGAATGATGACAGTCTCAGCAAGCTTACTGACTTGGCAGTGATTGAGACACTGTGTACCAGAGCACCTCGAAGCACAGCCTCCAGAGGGAAAGATGAGCTAGAAGCTTCCCTTTGGAAAGCAAACGAGAAGTTTTTGTGGAAGACATTTAGCTCAGATGTTGATGATGAAAGCATAAGCAATATGGAGAAAGAGTAGGACTAAGTTAAGTATTGATGAGCTGCCGCTGCCCTGGCTATGTATGTTCACGTATGGGTCACGCTGGACACTAGTTTGCAAACTTGTGTATTAAATTATTGCTTTAGTGTCATCCTAACAGCCTAGCATGTTATCATGGGTTCTTTCCCTAATATCTGTTTTAATGATTAACGCCCAGTTTATGCAGTGCTGGTGATCAAACCCAGGACTTCATACAAACCAGCAAGCACTCTTGTGTCATATTGTAACTTGTCATAATATAACTATTATTAATTGGGTATCTTCCCTCCTGTGTGATTCTATAGCCTTACATGAGTGACTTTCCCTGTATGTGCCCATTTATTAGGTGAAAGGTAACAAGATGGAACCAGACCAGCACATACAGCCTTCCACTTTTAAATTCCATAATACCCCAGAGTCAAGTGGCAGCCACTGCACTCTCCTCACTGGCGTTGGGAACTTACTGTTTCCCTTCTTCCTTGGAATTGTGCTCTATTACTATTAAATTATTTTAGATAAAAGTTAAAATTAGGACTCAATAATTAGGAGTCAATATATGGTATTATGTTTAAAATGCTAATTTTTATAACCAGAGTGCTGTGATGCTAAAGAAATGGGGTTTTTACTTTTGGCCAGGATACCAATGCCTTAACTTTTCACATTACTATGATTTAGTAAATACAAATAAAGATTTATAGCCTAATTTTGTATTTCTTAAGTAAAAGTAAATGAATAAACACTTGATTTTAATTTAAACCTCTTTCATTGACTTTAATATATGTGGTTTACATACTCTGTATTTATTTAGTACCCTTTTCTCAGCTTCTCTGGTCTGTGATAGGTACAGCCGTGTAGGTGACAGTGTGTAAGTGAAAGCTATAGATAAAGGCAAGGAGGCCCTATCTGTAAGAGTTTGATGTCTGTATAGCTCCTGGCATTGAAACTGGCACATTGAAGTGTCAGGCTGGCACCTGTTCACATTCAGCTGAGCTTACAGGACTGATGTAGGAGCTATCCATTCAGAAGGAACAGGATCTCCAGATATCTATCTCTATCTCTCTCTCTCTCTCTCTCTCTCTCTCTCTCTCTCTCTCTCTCTCTCTCTCTCTCTCTCTCTCTGTGTGTGTGTGTGTGTTTCTCTCATCACACACACACACACACTGGAGTATTTTATTACTTTCTTTGTTCTGTTACGATAAGAACCTCATGAACCTGTTACCATACTGGAACAGTATTTGAGGTAACTTGAATTTGTGTACCAGAGCCATGGTCGCTCACACTTTGCTGCAGGGCATATAGGAGAAGGGAGCTGTGTTTGCATGGGCAGAAATCAACCCTGGTGAAGCACTCCCGCTGACGAAAGCAAGAAGAAATAGGCTTCCAAGGGCTTCTTCTCCACTCCCCCGGGAGCAGGAAGGAGCCTTTTAGTAGGGAACCAGTCTTTGGATTAGTCAAACTAAGAACTGTTGACAGTTTAACCTCTTGGATATTTGGTGCCCCCAGGTTGTTAGGTAAGTCAGAATCGTCCAGGGATTGGTTTGCCACTCTGTAGGCGGCTGACCTTCCAAGGCTAGGCAAGGTACAACTGGGCTTTTCCTTTTCCGCCTGCAACAAGATGGACCACAGCCAAATGAGCTTGGCCGTACTCTGCGGACAAACTGAAGACACTGTGAGCCCCAAATGAGGACTTCTGTGTACTTCCGGTGGCTGGCAACTTCCAGAAAGGAGCCACAAAGCCTAAGCTGGGTCCTAGCTCTGCTCTCTCTCCCCCTTGGCAGGACAGAGAATCTGCCCTAAAGGAGAAGAAAGGCTAATGGAATTATGCTCTGGCAGTAGCAGTGGAAAACTCCTGAGCTGAAGCCAGTGGGGGGCGCGTTATCTGCCACCCGCCACAAGCCAGGCGGCTTCCCGCATCCCTCACAGCGTGAAGCTGTGGGTGGTCCAGCTTTGGAGGTGCAGGAGCTTGAAGAGTGCAAGCCCTAAAGCAGGGGGACGCTGCACATCAGCCATCCTGCGGAGACCCTATAGTATCCTGGCAGGAGGAGGGTGGGGATGGTCGCCTAGTGCGGGTGGTCGGTAGAGAGTCCAAGCGGATATATGGACAGTCAATAAGCGGGAGCAGGTGGGGACCCCGCGAGGCACACAGCATGGCACAGTTGACTGGGCGAGTGGACCTCAGGCTTAGAGGTCCTGAATCCTGCTGGCCGGAGGCGGGGTTTCTGCTGTCTAAATCACTTTCAACTGATCCCCAAAGCTCAGTCTTGGGAAGCTGCCAGGCGAAGGCGTCCCCCTTCCCACAAGCACCTAGACAGAGCTGCAAAGCAGAGCTAGGAAGGAAGTGGGAAACTGGCAGGGTGGAACTCCTGGCCGGTTCCAGGCGCAGTGTTAGCGAGGGCCCTGGGGACTCAGCCAGGCAAGCCTAGCAAATACACAGCAGGCTGGCCCAGGAGGAAATCCGACTTAGCACCTTGGCGAATCCACCTAAGATTCCCCGGCCAGCTGCCCCGGAAGTGGCCCCCCACGTCCAGAAGCACTCCCCAAGCCGGTGCACGCCTTGCCCTTGCGCTTGTTGGACCTGCTGGCTGGGCTTCCAACCCTTGGCCACACACCCTCTAGGACAGGCCCTGCGGTTGCCTTCCCTGCCCTCCCACCTTCAAGCTTCCCTCAAAGCCAGCACCTTCTGCCAAGCCTCCATTCCCAACCTGTTATCACGTCCTGGAGAGAATGTCTCTGAAATATTTCCTGAATCCCACTGCCAAGAGCCTGAGTTTCTGTCCCTCCACCTCCCATCTGGATGCCTGCAGACTTCTCCCCGGGTTCCCAGGCTTCGGCCTCCTCCTTCTCTAATCCATTTTCCACACTGCATCCCCAAAGCCTGTTGAAGCATAGGGACCTACGTTGTAGTAAACCTCTCATTTCCTCTGTTAGGGAGGGTAAAGGGGATTGGGCTGGGGAATAACTACATCAGTTCACATTTATTGAACATTTACTTTGTCGTTTGTTTAACATTTCAAGTGCTTTTCACGTTTAATCTTCCCTGGAGCTCTCCTGGGCAGGTGTTATTTGTTTTACTGAGGAAGAAATTTGGGCATAGAAGCCACACAGCCCTATATTGACAGTAGCTGCTCCAATTCTGTGTCTCTTCTACCTGGGAATCTCCCAGAAGCCCAACTGTCCTGAGTGCAAGGCCCTGCAGCAGTAAGCTGTTCCTGGGAGCAGATGAACACTAGGTTGTAGTTAGTAAGTAGACCAGGCTGTTAAAGTCAGACTAGCACAGCCCTCCACATTTGGCTTCTGAACAATGGAGTGTCCCTCCCTCCCCTAGCCATTACATTATTCTTGACTACCATTGTCCATGAGATACCCCAAGTCTAAGACAGACTGAGGCACTCTGCTGTCCCTCCTTCCAACACAAGCTCTTCAGAACCCTCAAACACACCCCACCCCCATGCTTTTGCATCCCTGCCTGCCAATCTCTGGCCATGTCCTTTGCTTGTAAAAGAGTCCTGGTTCCCATTGTTCTGGGAGAAGTGGGATCCCAGTCTTTAATTTGTGGCTAGGAAATCTAGAATCAACAGTGGGCCTTTCCAGCCCTCCTCCCACCCACCCTAAAAAATGGTATCACTGGGTCCCTAGCCCTATTTTTCCACCTAGGAGTTAACAAAGACTCTATACCTTGCCTGACCCTCACCGTTCTCCTGTGGCCTGAAGCAGAGACTCCGGATATCAGTGAGTAGGAGACTTTGATTTGGTAGCTGATGTGTGCATCTGCTTCTGGTCAACTACCTATTACATGTAATACTTAGTGCTTGAGTTTGTATCTTCTGGCATATGTGCCTATTAGCAGCTTTCTAATAAAATTTTTATTCTTTTTCTTATATAGATCCATAATAGGACAAAGATTTGCTTCCCGTCAGGGGGCAAGTACTAGCATCCTGTCATTCCTCACCAGTTTCTGATAGTTTTAAATTTTATTTAATTATTTTGAGAGGATCTCCTGTATCCTAACTGGCCTCATAATCACTATGAGAGAGTGGCCTTGAACTCTTGGCCCTATGCCATTAGAGGTCACAGGACTGTGTCACAATGTCTAGCTAATCAGCAGGGTCTCTTAGGCTTGGGCCACATGATTATAAGTCTGCTTCCTAGCAACTGTTTTTTCAGTGCTTTCTGTACTTCAGATATCTACCCAAAAATATGGTGCTGTTTCAGAATGGAGCACTGAACCTTACCCCATTTCTGGCCCTGTTATCTTTTTCTACTTGCTTAACTTCTTAGTCCCCATAGGAGACTAGAAAAACACTGGTGGCAACTAGCTATAACTCAAGGCTTCCTTGGATATGGGCAATACTGAGAGGAGAGCGGGGCGGTAGTCTTGATGGAAAAAGAGAACTCAACTTTGAAATTCAGTTACAAGGTTGTGGGATACCTGGTTACAATTCTGTCAAGGGATTCTGTCTATAGGACTGTGTGCTTGGGAAAGAGAGAGATACTAAAAGGTCTGGTCTAACAGGTCTATGGATTTTCCTGTCCATTGATATTTTGTATAAGCATATGCCTGTGGCAAATGGTTTGACTCTCAAGACTACTTAGTAGCTTCACCTTAGTCCCTTGGCAGATCTCAGGATTCCTCATAGTCTGTGTCAGGAGAGGATGTCTTCATCATCAAGGCAGCAACTACTCCTCCTGTCCTTAACGCCCGACCCAGTTAATGATAACAGAATCTGCTGGTATATTCATTTTTCTCCCTAAAGACTCTTCCCAGGAAGCCAGTTAGTCCTTGGGCTTTCTCTGTTTAAGTATCTTTTAATCTGACCCTTGCCTTTTCAAAGTTCTACCATTATCACTGTATACTGCAGATCTTCCCTTTGTTAGGCTTCCTAGCGAAATCTATTTTGGGGGCGCTTTTTTCCTTTATAATTTTTTATCTATTCTTTGGTAATCCCACACATTAATACAATGTATTTAGATCACAACTTCCACCCAACCCCTAACTCTTCCTGTAGCTTCTTTCCCATTCCAACAGAAATCTATTATTTTTAAAATTTGTCCCAAACATCACAAGTTAATCACTGTTGTTACGGCTTAAGACTGAGCTTGACAGAGTAGAGACCATCAGGCCTGAGGTCTGCAGCACTCTTAAGCAATGTTGCCCCATTTCCAAAGGCTGACTTAATTTCTCTATGCTAAAACATTAGAAGTCCTCTTTTGTAGCTATGTGGTTTAGATAGGATCTGGTGAAGCATAGATTGAACTCTGTGTAGCTGAAGATGACCTTGAACTGATAACACACCCAATTTATAACTTACTAAGCAGGGCTTCTTGTAAGCTATGCAAGTACTTTATCAACAGTCACCCTACTGTTAAGTTGATCACCGGAACTAACTTTGATATCAACAGGTAGCAGGGCTAGTTGGGCACAGGAGGTTCTTGTTCCTAGAGTAGAGATGGACAGAGACACAGAGCAAACAAAGCAAGAGACTTTAGGAAAAGATACATTCTAGGTAGGGCCAGAGCAAGCCAGAACAGGAGTTTAGCAGCTTGGGGCTTTATCACACAGATCAGCCAGATCAACTCCTTTGCACATAACAGGCTTCTCTGTGCACACTATCTGTAACATATAGTTATACATAGAGGCATGCAGTGCATGTCTGACTAACATCTTAAATGTCCAGCTAGGGTATATGTACTTTAATTTCGGTGGCAGAAGCTGAGAGAATGCAGGAGCTTCTGTCTTCATCTTCGACTTTTTTTTTTCCTTTTTGCAGTTACTGTGGAGTAAACCTTCTGGTTTTACTCTCCAGCCCACTCTCTTGTCTTAACTCCTTCTGCCTAACCTTTAAATATTTATTTATTTATTTATTTATTTATTTATTTATTTATTTATTTGTATATGTATGAATGCTTGACTGCACGTCTGTGTGTGTGTATCTGGTGTATGCCTCCGCCTTGCAGAGACTAGGGGAAGGCATCCAATCCATTTGAGCTAGTGTTACAGATGATTGTAAACTGCCATGTGTGTGCTGGGAATGAAACCCAGATCATCTTACAAAAGCAGCCAGTTCTCTTAGACTGTTGAGACATCTTTGCAGCCCTACTCCTGCCTAACTTTTCTTTGTATCCACTGCCCCTGTTCTTCCCCTATAACCACCATTCTCTCAACTTGAGATCAGCTTTTCAGCTTGTACCTCAAAGAGGGAGCACATGGGCACAATGTCTATTCTTCTGTACCTGGCTTGTCTCACTTACCATAGCTCCTCTGGGCTAATCCACATTGTCATGGTGTATTTGAGGTGAGTGAGAGGCACATACTGATCCCCCAGGTTTGATGGTTACAGAACATCCCATTCATTTGCACAATTACAATTCAGTTTTTAAACCAAGTGCAGCCTGTCTCACCTGGCCCATGCTGCCCCTGCACAAAATGTCTCAGGACAAATTTCGCCAGTTGAGATTTTTATTAGGATGATTTTATTCTTCAGTAAATATACAATTTTCCTATGTTGATGTTTTGTTTGTATTGATATCTCAGTAAAATTTAGTAAGAATAACATTTTAAAAATTATTACTATAGTTGTGGCAGTCCTGTGGTTAGGAGTCTAGTGGGAAGGCCTGGTTTGGTGGTAAAACACTTTTAATCCCAACACTTGGGAGGCAGAAGTAGGCAGATCTCTGTGAGTTCAAGGCCAGCCTGATCTACATTGACAGTTCCAGGCAGCCAGAGCTACACAGTGAGACCCTGTTCAAAAAAAAACTCTAGTGGACAAGACAGGCTTCAGCAGAGGTACCATATGAAAACACAGCACAGCAAAGGGATTCAGATACAGTACTCTACATTAACAGCCGCCATGGTCAAGGAGTAGCCACTCTAAGCAATTGGAAGTAAGTAACCACAAGGTCTCCCTGGTTCTGGAACCTGGCACAGAACACAGTTTGTGCTAGTTTGTTGAAGCAGCTTCAGGCGTTCAAGAAACAAATGAGCATCAGAAGTTACCTGAATCCAGGCAGTGGTGGTGCACGCCTTTAATCCCAGCACTTGGGAGGCAGAGGCAGGCAGATTTCTGAGTTCGAGGCCAGCCTGGTCTACAGAGTGAGTTCCAGGACAGCCAGGGCTACACAGAGAAACCCTGTCTTGGAAAAAAAAAAAAAAAAAAAAAAAAAAAGTTACCTGTAGTGAGGGTTGCTCCAGGGAAAGTGGCAACAACTGTGTAGAGCAAGTTTCTTCCTGCCACCTGCTCAGCCAACAGCTCCCAAGGCCCAGTTGGCAAAGCTTCTGCCTGGGAGCAAGTCTGGGTTGGGTGCCAACTGCACAGTACAGAGTACAAGGTGTAGGAGAGAGACATGGAAGAGAAGCGAGAGTGTAGCAAGAGAATGTGTTGTGGAAGGGTCAGCCTGTGGGCCAGCTGCTCGGGGTGTTCTCTACACAGAAGTACACCCACCAGCAGCAAGTGGGTAGCTGCTGTTCAGCCTCAACTAACTCCTTGAGGCCTGCAGCTATACTTTCATTTGCTGTTTGCACACACAGCACACATCATATACCAGGTGCACACATGCTATTTGCCTCTCACCAAACCTGCCATACACACCACACACCAGGTGCATATACCTCACATCAAACACACATATCATACACCAGGTATACCCACACACATAGCATACACCATCTACACACATCATACCATCATACAATAGGTACATACTCTACATACCAGGTACATACATCATATACCAAGTATAAACACCAGGTGACCATACCACACACCAGGTACACACACCAAGTATACATATCATTTACCAGCTAAACACACCACATACCACGTATACAAACCACACCATCAGGTGTATACACCACACACCAAGTACACATACCATACACCAGGTACACACACCATGTACCAGGTACACACACCAAGGACACACCGTACACTAAGAACATATACACTAGCTAGACACATACTATACACATTTAACCATGCCATATACACTCGGCAGCTGCCACACACAGCCTACACAAGGAGCCTTGAGTGAATGAATGTGTATTGTTGACATTGTGTAACCATGCCAAGGATCTGATGTAGCAGACCAATGGGAATGGCAAATCCTTCCCCATTCAGGTCAGGCTTGCAATAGGCAAAGCCTTCCTTTGGTCTGAGTGTTAAAAACCTAACAACTGCAGCTTTCCCCTCTGGGATGACCACAGCCTGAGACTGATGGCCTACAGACTGATGGCCTACAGAGACCCCTCACCAAGGCTGGCTGACTCTTCCCCCTGTGCGATATATAATAAACACACTGAGATTTGGGGTTATTTGGTAGTTGGTGCGGCTCCATCGCGGCTGTTCTTTTTCCACTGCCTTGCCACCTGTGACTACTTCTGGAATTAACTAAAACCCAAACGACAGGGTGCACCTCTGAGAATCATTCAAATTGGGAAGGCCAACTTCTAATCCTGATCTTTGAAGTGGGTAAGAAAAACCCACCTTTAATATGGACTGCAGCTTCTGCTCCCAAACAGAAAATCGCTAAGATAGATAAAGGACAAGCTTCATATTCTGTAAAACCAGGAAGAATGTGTCCCTGCATACAATCACGTGAACAGCACTGTTGCCTGCTGAGGTTCAGACAGCAGCTGTCTGCTTGTTTGGGTTTTTGGTGGTTTATTTGCTTGTTTATGTTGTGGATGTATAATGAGTTTGCAGTGGTAATTTTACTGAGCTATTACAGAGCAGGCCAGAGACACATTTATGGATTCTGGGGATGAAGCATGCTGTAATTCTTTCATTAGGACAGTGGACATTCTGGCCAAAGCTTTAAAGATAAAGAGAATACAGACATACAAGACAAAGGTGAATGAAACTCTTCTGTCTCAGCAACAAATCATTGCATCAAATGAAAATCAGTCCACTCACTTTGATGCAGCTTTGCTCTGCTCCCAGATCACAGCTATTTGACACTGAGGTTTAAAACAAACAAACAACAACATAAAGAAAAAAACAACTGCTTTGGAAGTGAGAAGATGTTGGAGGCCTCCTGTAACTGAGACCATTGACCCCTTGTTCAAGGTTTGTGTTTCCTGAGTGTGTTCAGTTTGTGAGCATTTAGGAACCTTCTATTCTGAGACATGAAATTTTCTGTGTAAATGTTTTTCTAGTAAAGAGTCTGGAGAGGTCATCAGAAACAATTATCCCCATTGCAGAGGCCATCGGAAAAGCTACCCAAAGGAAGAGTCCGATTTCAAGATCAACAAAAACGGGACACACCCTGACCCTCACTCCAACCCTCACCCATACCCTGACCTCCACAATCCTCATCCTGACACTCAACCCTAATCCCCATCCCCACCCTGAGCCTCACCCTAACCTACCCCAATTCCCCCCCATCCTGACCCTCATCCCCACCCTATCCAGATTCCTACCCAACCCCCACCCCAACTCCCATCCATATCCCAACCCCACCCCACCCCCATCCTGGCCCTCATCCCTATCCTGACCCCACCCCATCCCCACCCTGACCTTCACCCCACAACCTCCACCCCAAATCTCACCCCATCCTGACCCTCCCCCCAACCCTGTCCCTGCCCTCTAGTTGTCTTAGCTTACCTCAAGTACTTTTGTCTCTACTTTGGAAACACTTGCACCACCATGTCTGCCCCTCAGAGAGAATTCACCATCAATCATGTTTGTTTGTTTCACAGAATTGATAACACTGCAAGTTGGAGGCCTTATAGGAACTGCCCGCTTCAGTGTTAGCCAGTTCCTACAGATGGAGAGCAAGTAGCCTGAAGAGTGTCTTATGCAGACTAGCCCAGTCTAGAGCACATACTTCATCACTGAGTGTTGCTCACATCTCCCCTACCCTAACCTAACCACCATGTTCTGAACAACTAGGGACCACAGGGCAGCCTAGAGCTTTCCCAGTCATTAACTACTCGATTGGAAGCCTGCTGAGAGCTGTGGTATCCATTCCTTCCCATGAAATAATAGTTATGTTTTTAAAAATTTGTATATGTGTTATGATCATGCATGTGTGGTATGTATGAGTGGTGTGTGTGTGTGTGTGTGTGTGTGTGTGTGTGTGTGGTGCTAGGTTTGAACCCAGGGCCTTACACATGCTGAGCAGGGTTCTACCACTGAACTATATTTCCAGTCTTGTATTTTTTGAGTCAGGGACTTGCTGTGTTAACTTAGGCTCCTCTAAAGTCACTGAATAGTTTAGGCTGCCCTCAAATTCTTGATCCTTCTGCCTCTATCTCCTGAATGCTGGTATCTCAGGCATGCACCACTGTGCCTGATGAATTCTATCTCCTTCTATATTTGCTTATATATTTATCTGTTTAGGTAATTATTTATTTATTTGGGGGGGGAGGGCATGTGCCACAGCACATGTAGTAATTAGAAGACAACCTTGGATGTCATTCTTCAGGTGCCTACCACCTTTCAGGTTGAGACAGGATTTCTCACTAGCCTGGATATTTGCCAACTGTGCTAGACTAGCTAGCTGCCTAGTGAGCTTCCAGGGATCTGTCTGTCTCTGCCTTCCACTGCCCATTGCTGGGATTATAAATGTAAATTTACCAGATGGACATTTGGTATACCAGATGTACACAAGGAGATGGTGTAAGCCTCCTGCGTGCTGGGATTGCAGGCCTGCACCACCATGCATGGTTTCTGTGGTGTTACAGATAGAACGGTTTTGGGCTAGGTAAACATTCTATCGACTGAGCTACAGCCCCAGCCCTAGGCATAGTTTTAAATGCCAGAGACAGAACAGTGATCACTCAAACAAGGCTCACAGAGTTGGCAGAGACCTTTCACAGGCCAAGTGACAGATATGACATGTACAGATAGAGTTAGATGATCTGAGTGCCCTAGACTGAGGTGGGAAGGATTGCTGTTCCATACCAAGGCACTCAGAGGTCTGTACTGAGTGCCTGGCAGCTTCGAGAGGAAGCAGAATGTTTTATCTGCTGTTGATGCTCAGCCAGGATAAATGCCGTCTCTTTCCCAATAAGCAAATGAGGGCTTGAATCCAGGAGAAAATAATTTCCCAGCATCAACATCAGCCTTCCCCAATCAAGTGCCTTTCCAAGTGCTATAAAGCCAAGGCGCCCAAGCCCAAGGATCCAAGAGATGGGTAGGCCTCATGCCAGACCCCAAGGCCCGGCCCAGCTTGCTTGAGTGTTTACAATTTGTTTGTAAATAAGAAGTCACTATGAAGATCTCTGGACCCATTTGTTTCCATATTCCCTGGAGACCTACTGCCTACAACCACGTCAAAGTGATACCAGCTAGGCCTGCTATAGGAGCCCTTCTGTGGGGGTCTCATACCAGAAAAGGAAGGCTGACCACTTTGAGTCAAGTCTCTCTCTCTCTCTCTCTCTCTCTCTCTCTCTCTCTCTCTCTCTCTCTCTCTCTCGTGTGTGTGTGTGTGTGTGTGTGTGTGTGTGTGTGTGATCTTTCTTTCCCTATTTTTTCTTCTCCCCCTTCCTCCTCTACAGGGTCTCATGTATCCTAGGCTGTCCTAGAACTCACTGTGACCCTCACTATGACCTTGAACTTCCTAAGTGCTGGAATTTACAGGCCTGTATCACCATGCCAGGTTTACATGGTGCTGTGGATATAACCAGGATTTTGTCCATATTAGGTAAGCACTCAACCAACTGAGCTACATCCCTGGTATTCTCTCTCTCATAAAATAAAATCTTACTATTCCTCATTTGGGGAATAGTTTTGGGGAACTATTAGAATACATTCATTCTGAGTAGAAAAGTTGACATCACAGGCTCCCAGACTGTCAGTGACTGGTAACTTACATACACACACACAGAGAGAGAGAGAGAGAGAGAGAGAGAGAGAGAGAGAGAGAGAGAGAGAGAACACTCACCTGGTGGCCAGCACTCTACATAGCTAACATTCTTGCCAAGGAAAGACCAGGGCCCCTAGATCTGCAGATCACTTGGGGCAGTGGAAGTTGAGGGCTTACAGGGGTTAGAAACTGAATGATTATAACAAAAGCTGCTGCTTGTGCCTCGGCCCTGGCTCCTGTCTGCAGCCTCCTCTCCCCTCATAGCTTCAGTGCCAGCAGCAGCCCCTCTTCAGACATCTGCTGTGAACTCTGGGAAGACCTGGCTGTGTCAAGGCTTCTTTATCTTTGCCTGGAATTCTCAGAGTTTATCTCCAACCATTGATCTCCCTGGTAGGTTTGTCTGTGTATTTATACAAACACAGCCTATCCATCGGCTTTGATAGTTGTCCTCTGGAAGTCTTTGTCACTCATGTCATACTCCAGTGCTAGCCAAGCACAAAAGGACTGGTCCTCGAAGCAACTTAAAACCAGCAGGCATTCCCACCACCACCACCCCCAGGAGCTTGTGACTGGCAGAGCCAGAGGGAGCCTCTGTATGGCCAGAACACAGTTCTGCTCATCCCTAACATGCTGTTGTCTTCCCCTAACTATGGGTCCCTCCAACTCTGCCATTCAGTTAACAGCCTGGGAATAGCTCCATTCCTCTGGGTAAGACAGAGCCTCAGTTCTCAAGGCTTAACAGAGAATCTATCTGTCAAGCATGTTCAGTGTGTGTGTGTGTGTGTGTGTGTGTGTGTGTGTGTGTGTGATGGTGGTGGTGGGGCAGAGGTGTAGTATGTTGTGCATATTTATGTGTGTTTACACGTATAAGCAGGTACACATGTGCACAGGTGTGGACATCAGAAGTCAGTGTCAAGTGTCTTCCTTTAATAAGCTCCACCATATTTTTTTGAGACAGATCTCTCACTGAACCTACAGTTCACTGTCTGGCCTGGGAGCTCCATGATGTCTTAAGTTAACACATTCTGTTCCAGGTTAGACAGAGACAGGCACTGGTATGTTTCAGGTAAAAGGGTCTTTTAGTAATGCTGACTGCTACCATAGGGATTCAGTTCTGAATCCCAACTGAGAGAACATCCCAGGGAACAAAGGGGATCCCTTTTGCAGTTTCTAGAAGAGGTAGGTGTTCTAAGGGAATACCTGTCATTGCTACAGACTTGTATGTGGTTTGGGTGGCTACAGGCTGGTTCTACATGCCAGAGGTCAACATCAGCACTAGAGGTGGGCACAACTCGATATGGCCACCCTCAGCAGACAAAGCTTTTAGACATCTCAACTCAGACAAACCAGGGTTTGCAGCTTCCATGTTGAAAAGAATTTCAAGACTCACTGGCACAGAGAAGCCGAGTTGGAGATTTTATTAAAGATATTTTAATAGTTGCTGGAGGGAGAATCATTCTTTGCTGAGGATGTGGTAACTGGTGGGGTTTTTAATGCTCCAGTGGTTAGCCCCATACCCATAGGCATGTGAACAACACTAATTGAACTGGACCTAGTGGGTTATTTTTTAAAAAAATCATGATGTTTGAAAGGGTTGTGATGGGAAATATGAAGAAATTGGAGGGGAAATGGAGGGCAGGTGTGATCATATGGAGGGGGAATGGAGGGCAGGTGTGATCATATGGAGGGGGAATGGAGGGCAGGTGTGATCACATGGAGGGGGAATGGAGGGCAGGTGTGATCATATGGAGGGGGAATGGAGGGCAGGTGTGATCATATGGAGGGGGGATGGAGGGCAGGTGTGACCATATGGAGGGCAGGTGTGATCACATGGAGGGGGAATGGAGGGCAGGTGTGATCATATGGAGGGGGAATGAAGGGCAGATGTGATCATATGGAGGGGGGATGGAGGGCAGGTGTGACCATATGGAGGGGGAATGGAGGGCAGGTGTGACCATATGGAGGGGGAATGGAGGGCAGGTGTGACCATATGGAGGGGAAATGGAGGGTAGGTGTGATCATATGGAGGGCAGGTGTGATCATATGGAGGGGGAATGGAGGGCAGGTGTGACCATATGGAGGGGGAATGGAGGGCAGGTGTGACCATATGGAGGGGGAATGGAGGGCAGGTGTGACCATATGGAGGGGGAATGGAGGGTAGGTGTGATCATATGGAGGGAGGATGGAGGGCAGGTGTGATCATATGGAGGGAGGATGGAGGGCAGGTGTGATCATATGGATTCTCAGCTAACATTCCTGGAAACACCTTACAAACTTTTCAGAGGAGTGTCTTGGGGGGTGACCAAATCTAGTAAACTTGACAAGGAAGATTATCCATCCTATCTTTTTTCCTTTTATTGAAATCAATTATTTTCTCACGTAACAGATCCTGATTGCAGTTCCCCCTCCCTTTCCTCTTCCCATTCTCTGTCCATGCCTCCCATCCATAGCCACCCCCTTTCTCTCTCTCTTTAGAAAACAAACAGGTTTCTAAGAGGTAACAATAGACTAGAATAATGTAATGCAGTATTATAAGATAGGATAAAATCCAACACACCACAACAGGACAAAACAAACAGAAGGAAAAGAACCCCAAAAAAGGCAAGTGATATAGATGCAGAGACCTACTTGTTTACACACTTAGGAATCCTTTTTAAAAAACTAAACTGGAAGCTATAAGGTATATAAAAAGGACCTGTATGGTAAAAGAGAAAGCATAGATAGATGATAGATACATAATAGACTGATGGACAATAGATATAGATATTTATGATAGATAGTAGATAGATAGTAGATAGATAGATAGATAGATAGATAGATAGATAGATAGATAGATAGATAGATATTGGTGATAGATATACATAGATATTGATGATAGATAATAATAAAAAAGAAAGATAAGAAGAAAGATAGATATTGGTGGTAGATATACTTAGATATTGATGATAGATAGATAGATATTTAAGATAAATAGATGATACATATTGATGATAGATATACATAGATAGATGGATAGATAGATGATATGTATAGATATTTATGATAGATAGATAGATAGATAGATAGATAGATAGATAGATAGGGGTGATAGCTATTAAATACTTTAAAAAATAACAAATTTTAAAGGAAGAAAGGGAGAAAGAGAAAGAAAGAAAAGAAAGAAAAAGAGAGAGAGAAAGGAGGAAGGGAGGGAGGGAGGGAGGAAGGGAGGGAGGGAAGGGAAGGAGGGAGGAAAAACCCCTGCTGTGACATTATGAGATCAGGAACCTCCAGAGATGCTGTTGAGTTTACTTTCTGTTTGCCATCCATTGCTGGTCAAGCAGCCTACCCTTAAGAGTAGTTTATTTCCCCAGCGAGACTCCCTTGGAGAAAACCAAGTCTTCATTGGTAAGTGGTCATCAACTAGACATCAAGCTTCTAGATTAGGGATGGAGACATGCACATACCACTCCTTTCAGCTCTAGGACACCCGCTGGTGCAGACCTATTCAGACCCATGCAGGCCCTATGCATGGGTCACATGCTCGTTGATGCTGTTGACTTAGGATAGGTTCTCATTTCCTTGGTGTCCTCCATCGCCTCTGGCTCTAACACTCTTTTTGCCTTCTCTTCCTAAGGGTTCTGGAGCCGGTGGGCAGGGGTGGGGGCAGAAAGGGTATTCGATGAAGATATTCAGTTTATGACTGAACATCCCAAGGTCTATCACTCTCTGAATAACGTCTGACTGTGGGTTGCTATATTTGTTCCCATCTGTTGAAGGAGGAAGCTTCTCTATTGCTGGCTCAGCAAGACACTGATCAATGAGTTTGCCAGAATGTCATTGGAAGTCATTTTATATGGGTTCCATCTTGTGGAGTGAGCCTTAGGTCAAGTCAGATATTTGTCAGTTACTCACGTAAGCTTTGTGCCACCACTGTTCTAGCATGTTTTACAGGCAGGACACCGTAGATCAAAGGACTTGTGGCTAGACTGGTGTTGATGTTTCTCCTTTGGTAGCTTGCTGTAGCACACAGAGGTGAAGGCTCTATGTTCACCAGCTCAGCTTCTCCATGTTTAGTGAGTTTATGGGTGTTAGCTTCACTAATGGGGCCTTGCTGTCAGTTAGTGGAGAGCAGCCCACAGTCTTGGGAGCAGCCAGGAGGTTCCTAGGGGACCCTTATGGCCAACAACTCAGTTAGATTGCCCAATCCCAGTACTGGAAGCTTCATGTGGTGACAAGAGATGTCCAGTTGGGGTTCTGTGTCTCCCATTATTTGGTGATCACCTTTAAGTATGTATACATTTCAGGAAGTTTCTACTGTATTAGGTTTCTATACTACCCCTCAAATGCCCTTAATGTTAGCTATCTCTCATCATATTCCTCACCTTGCCCCTCTTTCTACTGGATCCCTCCATTGAGTTTCCTTCCCATCCATCCATACTGTCTATTCCACTTCCCTCTCCTTATAAGATCTGTCTGTCCCTCCTCAGTCCCTTACTCTCTACCTAGTTATATAGTGTGTAGTCTGTTTATCAAAAACTTAAGAGCTAGTACCCACATGTAAGAGAATACGCAGTATATTTGTCTTTCTGGGTCTGGGTTACCTCACTTGGGATGATTTTTTTTCATCTAGTTCCATCCATTTGCCTGTGAATTTTATGATTTTTAATTTGAATTTTATTTATTTATTTACTTACTTACTTTTGGTTTCCAAAGTCATGGCTGTACTTAGAACTTACTCTGTAGACCAGGCTGACCTTGAAATCAAGAGATCTGCCTACCTCTTCCTCCCAAGTGCTGGGACTAAAGGTGTGCACCACCACTCCCTAGCTGATTTCATTTTTTTCCAATGGCTGAGTCATGTTCCATTAGGTAAATGTGCTACATGCATTTTCTTTATCCATTCTTCTGTTTAGGGACATCTGGGTTGTTTGCAATTTCCAGCTATATGAATAGAGCAGCAGTGACTAGGGTTGTGCAAGGTTCCTTATGCCTCCTTCATGAATGATCTCAAAACAGAAAAAAAAAATCTAAAAGCTATGTAAAAAATACAACCCGAAGCTCAAGAGATGGCTCAGTGTTTAAGAATACCCGTCGTTCTTCCAGATAACCAGAGCTGAGTTCCCTGGACATACACCATGACTACCTAGAATTCTAACTCTAGGGGATACAACACCCTCTCCTGGTCTCCTCAGGCACACAACACACAAATAATAATAATAATAGTATGGTAACAAAATTTTTAAAAAGAAAGAAACAAGCATCAATTTATGGCTGGGCAAATAGGGTATCAATAGACCAAAGAAAGGGCTCCACCCAAGCCCAGCTCAGCCAACCAATGAACTATTAGTCTTACTTACAGAAACATGGTTCAAATGTCACTTACAGGACATGTGTGGCTTCCTCCAGGTCCTGCCTTAACTTCATCCATGCACAGGACTCTTTGCCCTACCAATACAGTCCTATTCCATAGCCACACTGCCCATGTCCTCCTCCACAGTCTAACCTGATAAGTGTAGTCTTCACCCCTCATCAAGGAAACTTCTCTTTGCAATCAATGGAGATGTCTGGTGAGATTTCTAGAAAAACCATAGGTTTATAGGGAGAGGGGCAGAGAGATTTTAAACATCTGTTAAATGTGCTTAATTGCTTTTTTGCTGGTGAGAGGCTTTGACTGAATTATAATTCAGGGGACTCCTCTTCCTTTTCATGTCCCCCAAATTATCCTTGTGTTTCTATCTTTACTTCAGTATCTCTGAAGTAAAGATAACATTCTCAAGTTCCATGAAAGTCCTAAGATTCTAAGCAGAGGCTTTCTAGTAAATAACAATGGTATATACATACCATTGTCTCCAAACATAAGAATCAGGGCAGACGGGCCTGCCAATCACCTGGACAGGATACTGTCCCTCAGAAAGAGTTATTAGTTCTAGAGGCTTCAGAACTAGTTGAGACTGCCTAACTAAACTCTAGGTCAGCACCCTAGGTCCCTTTGGCCAATGTGCATTCACACCCTCTCATTATGGTTATTCCACTGTGCTTTGTAATAAACTCCATCTGTCTTCTATGCCATACTGTGGGTCTTACCCAGCATATGTGGTGCATCAGAGCTGGCTGCATCTCCTGCTGCATTGCCATCCACAGTCTCACTTATCAACCCATTGCTGCTGGCAGCTCCAGTCCTGCAAGGTGGCCCATCCTTCAAAGCATTCCAGTCAGTGCACTGTTAGGTTATTTGTCTCCTCCCTGCTGAGGGCGTAGCCTCACCTTTACAGGTAGTTATCCTCATGGGGATGACTCCATGCTGTAAGGCTTTGCACTTCCTGGGATTCACAGCGACTCCCAGGAGGAAAGGTTAAAGGACGGTAGTATCTCTCTGTGCCTTTAGTCAATGTGCAGAGACAAAATGACAGCAAAGGTGACAGGCTTTCATCCCACTTTGGCTCACACTGTGAGGAGTGAGGACTTGGTACATCTTTTCAAAAGTAGTTGCTAGGAGCCTCTTCCCCTCTTTCTCTCCAGCCCAGGCAGCCATCATTCTGTTTCTGTCTATAAGAACTGTATGATTCTAGGTGACTGGCAGAGCTGGAACTAGAGAGTGTTTTCCAGTGTGTCCTTTTGGCTTTTTTCACCTAACACAACATCCCCAACTTCCTTCTTTGTTGTTGCCTGTGTTTAAAATTTCTTATTTTGAAGACTGAACAGTACTGCTCACTATATCCATTCATGAAGCTGTTGGTTGACACTTGAGTTGTCTCTGCCTGAAGTATGGTTTTTAAAAATGCTGTTATGGGGGCTGGAGAGCTGGCTCAGCAGTTAAGAGCACTGACTGCTCTTCCAGAGGTCCTGAGTTCAATTCCCAGCAACCACATGGTGGCTCACAATCATCTATAATGTGATACGATGCCCTCTTCTGTTATGTCTGAAGATAGTGACAGTGTACTCACATACATACAATAAACAAATCTTTTTTTTAAATAAAAAAAAGATTGTTGTATTTTTTAAAATGCTATTATGAATGTGGGTTTGAAGATACTGAAACAGGTGCTTAGAAGCTGTATCATAGCAGGCTGTGTCAGAAACAGGTGGACACATTTTGGGTCTCTCCCAAATGTCATCTGTATTAAGTAACAGTGATTTCACAAGCTACATCTGTGTCACTGGTTGCAATTTGCCAGCCAGTTCCAGGTCCCCCTGAGAGCCTACAAGGAAAGCAGTTTCTTCCATTCTGATCTTCATTACTGATGTTAACTCTGAAACCACACATTATACATACATTTTATATCTCTAGATAAATATCTAGGTTACAGGAGCCTACAGAGGGCTAAGGAGGCCACAGCAGAGTTCAAGTGGCTGTGTGAAGGCTGAAGTAGAAGGTTGGTTAAAATGGAGACTCGTGGCAGTGGTAAGAGACTAACGAACCAGGTTCTGGTTACAGAGTCAAGGCAGGTGGCAAGTCTAGCTGAGTGGGTGTGTACCAGTTGCCTGGAACTGAAGCATTCCTGGAGGAAGGCTGGTTATGGCCCAGAAAGGAAACAACTTGAGTGTCAGGAAGGTCCTGAACAGTAGCCTCACCCCAAGCTGCTCCAGTGAGTAACTAGTGGCACCCTGGAGGGCTGGGGCAGTGTACTGCAGAAGGTGGCATATGCTTTAAATCAGTATCCAATCTATGGTACTGCTTCTTCTAGATCCTGCAGTCACAGATCCAGAAATTAAGGAATGGAAATGGGAATAGTTCTACTCACTACTGCCCCCACTAGGGAAATTTTCTATTTCTGTTCCCATGACTTTACGTTCAGCTTGCCTAGAAATTCTTGGTCCCAGAGGTGGGAGGATTCTTGCCTGGGGACAACAAACATTCCTATGAACTGAAAGCTCAGACTGGGACTACCAAGGGACATTGGGTTGATTGTCTATAGGGGATGTAAAGAAGATTACATCTGGAGACCAGGAGATCCTTTAGGGTGTCTCTTGATGCTACCATGTCCTGTGATTAATGTCAATGGGAAACTACAACAACCCAACCCACACTAAGTGATGAAGGGCACAGACCCTTCATGAATGAAGGGATGGGTCACTCCTCCAAGGAAAAAGCCAAGACCTGCTGAGGTGCTTGCTGAAGGCAGAGGAAATGCAGAATATATAGCAGAGGAAGGTGGTCTTAAATACTAAGGCCACTGGTCAGTTGCAGCAATGAGGATTGCCATACAATCGGCATGAGTGCCTCTTCATATGTTGCTAAGTGAGCATTTGTGAGTACATAGACATATACTGAAAACAATGTCTCCTTCGCTCTTTCTTCAGCATATAATGTAACATTGATCGAGATAATATCGATGGCTAGTGTCACATTCAAGTTATGGGGTGCTGAAAAACTAAGCATTCCTGGGGGGAGGCGATTGCCACCTATTCTAAAATACATAATGCATTTTCAGTTCTGTGTGGTATAGTTACATCATATTAGGCAAAATCATGACCTAACCATTGTTGTTATTTGGAAATTAAGAAAACCATAAGGAAATATGATTTGTGTCAAGCTGACAGGGGAGGACTCACAATGGCTAGTGCTGGCTGTCATCTCTAGTCAGCTAAAACCTAAGCTGCTAGGCACCCCTGCGAGAAGTTTTATTCTCTTCTCTTTTCTTTTTTTTAATTAATCTATTTATTCATTCACTTTATATCCTGATTGCAGTGAGGGATTTTCTTAATCAGATTATTTTGAAGCAGGAAGACCCAACCTAACAACTTAAACCTGAGCCAAACTTTCTTGTGGCTGCCCATATAAAAGGATTGTGGGAGAAGGAACCTTCGGTTTTTCCCGGTTTACGCTTACTGTGACTGGCAAATCAGTCTATCCTGGTGTTGAGGCATATTGGAACCTACTTCTCTGGGATTTCAAGGTAAACTGAAGACCCCAGCTCTCCAGCGATCCCACACCAGACTGTGAGTACCAGAGCCCAGATATCCAGGCTCATAGACAGAGCAACTACTGGATTCTGGGCCTCCTCAGTATGAGACAGATATTATGGGACTACCCATACTGAATGCTGTAGCCTAAAAAACACTTTTAAAACATCATACATGCATTCCATCTTTTCTGTTCATTTAGAGAATCTTACTAATGTAAACATCCTTGCCAGCTTCTACTGTGCCTGTCACAACCTGTGCTGGGCTGAAGCATGGGACCTGTCAGTAGCATTTGCTCTCTCTTCTAAGGCAGGGTCACAATTGTTGGTATCAGGCTCCAAACCCAGTGACATCACATCTAGGCAACCCCACACATCGTTGCCAAGGCAACCTCCATACATTCCCAGGATCTACCTGGCTACCTCACCTCTACCTGGGAGAAGGTACATCACCGCCCATATAAAACAGGCAGAACCCCCTGACCCCCTTCTTCCAGCTTCTTCCCCCACCTTTGCCCTATCTCCTGAATAAACCCCTCCCCTTGGAACCGTTTGGGCTGGGGTGGTCTGTTCTAAGCTGTGCGCAGATGTCTAACATCAGTCATCTAACAGCAATCATCTTCCTATCCTGTCCCCCCCACCCCCACACTGCTTATTTCTCAGGTACCTCCTGGCTCTGACTTCAGCCAAGCAAGCTGTTCTTGTCAGCCAGAACTTCTCACCATCCTCCCCTTTCCCAGTATTGTTGTCTTCGCCAGGCAGGCCTTCTATGCTGAAGGCTATACCACCTTATGTCATCTAGAGTCACCACTCTTTTGACCTGGCTAGTCAGAAAAACTTAGTCTTCATTTAGATGAGTCTATCCCAGGAGGCTATGCTGTTTCTGGACGGACTCTGTTCTCATAGGAGCCTGAACTCCAAGTCCAGCCAGGTCTGAAGCAGGATGGGGGAGAGAGCTCAGGACCTTGTGTCAAGCACTAGCCCCTGCTGGGGAGCTGGGCACTCACCCTGAAGGTCTAGGATTATCTCTACTTTATAAAACTCACAAAGGTTCCATCAGATCACAGGATTTTGAAAGGACAATAGTGTCTCTCTTGTCACCTTTGTTCCCTTTTATAACACACCCCAAGAGGAGCAAACACCTCTGCAAAGCATGAGACCCTCCAAACTGGGTCCATCACGCCCTCGGACCTCAGCTTCAGCACTCTGCCCCTCAGTTGTTTAATGTTGAGACAAGTCAACTTGAAGCTGGATATAAATGAATTCCAGCTTGAGTCTTGGCAGGATTTGTTTTGCTTCAGGGAAACTGTTTATTCTAACGGGTCCCCCCTCTGCATAGTTAGATTTATATTAAACAGAGTCTTGTCCATCATCTGGATACTGCTGTAAACAAGATAATCTTTGTCTACCAGGAATGAGCCTGATGCCAATAACTTTAAATAAACACAAGCACCAGTTTTGTATTTACATTGTCTGAGGTAACTGCTGGCAAGAGCTGTTAATGGCGCCATCAGCCTTTCTCTGGCTAAGGTAGTGTCGCCTTTGGTGCCCTTGCTCATACAGGACTAGCTCTGCAGGGGGGGGGGGGTGGCAGGGGGCTAGGGGTGGAGATCTCCTACTTAGCATGTGGGTACTACACGCAGGCCTGCATTCTTTTGTGTGGTTTTGGCATTTTAAAATTCCATTTAAATATCATGACCTCTTTTTGTGTGGGGTGAAATGGGGCATGAATTGTTGGGGAGGGGGGGCAGTTATTAGACACAGGAGACCAAATCTTGAACTTGAGCTATGAATGCCTCCAAGGGCCGGGCTTATGGGTACAAGTGGGCTCCAAGGATTATATTGTTAATGAGGCCATGACTCAGCTCTGTGGAAAGGGTCCGTATACTGATTTACACTCCAGTTGGAGAATAAATGAAATTTTGCAGACGTCTGTGTATCTTTGCAACTCTGGATCAACAGAGAAGCTACAAGACACTAACTACTCTTCATACAGTGATAACTGATGTCTGTGAAAGAATGAAAGCAAAGCCTTTCTTCTTTCTCTCCTGGCCTATCTTCCTTGCAAAGGAAGTAAGAACTAGCTAGGCTGACTGCTGTACTACTAGAGCAGTCTACTGGAATGTTGTTTTGTGACAGCATGTGGCCAGGTAACCAGGCTGGCTTTGAAAGCCTGCCTTTGTCTCCTGGGCTTTTTGTTTGCTTGATTTGGGGGATTTTCCGTGGGTCTCATGTAGCCCAGGCTGGCCTCAAACTCTCTGTGTAGCCAAGGATGACCTTGAACTCCTCGATTTCCCTCCCACTTCCATCTCCCCAGTGCCGGGATTACAGGTGCACCCTTTAACTCCTGGCTGAAAAATAGTTAAACAAGCCACTTGTAGTAGACCATCATCAAGATGATGTTGGTAGGAGGTGCAATAGGAAGTGAAAGGTATAGAAAACTTATGAAAAATATAGAAAGTTTTTATGACCCCCTAGACCTGAGCGAAAGAATGCAGGCTAGCCGCCGGTTCACTAGTTCCACCAAGAAAGCAGAATTTAATGTGAGATTTTAGCTCTTCACTGCCCCAGGAGACAGTCTACATTCCGGGAGGATGCTGATTGCATCTACATGGGTGTCTTGTGAATCATTGGGTGGCCGTGACATTCCAAGACTTGAGTAAGGGACTCCTCTCTCTCAGGGATCTTTCAGAAGCAGTACCCAAGTATTCTATGAGATGAGTCTTCCCAGTTCCTGTTTGAAACTGGTAGGGGTATGAACTGTTTTCAAGTCTGATATGAGATAAACAAAAAGTAGCATCCCAACCAAACAGACAAAACCAAAACCAAACTTCATAACTACACAGTTTATGGTATTTTGAGTTAATTTTTTATGTAAAAGAAACAAGCTATCAAATGATTGGGCTAGGCATGGACTGACTGTATGTGAGATCCACATGGTGGTGATGGAGGCTACGCATTTTAGAACCAGTCTGTGTGGGGACAAGCTTGTGTGTTTTTAAGTGACCTCAGGCAAGAATTTAATCCACAAGGGATTCAGTTTTCTTATTCTATAGTAGGAGTAATTCTTGAATTGTTGTGACTTACTTAACAATGGGAGATGAATTCTGAAGGCCATGATACTGGGTGATTTTTTACATTCCAGAATGTACTTAAACAAAACTAAATGGTGTAAGAAAATCACTAAATTTCTATACACACACACACGAGAGAGAGAGAGAGAGAGCGAGAGAGAGAGAGAAGCATGCTGTCTCACACCTGTAATGTAATTAAGAAGCTGATGTGGAAAGTCTCAAATTCAAGGCCAGCTGGGACTACCTAACAAGACCCTGTCATAAAAATGAGAGGAAGGGAAGGGAAAAAAATGTATCTTGGTGATAGAACATTTGCCTAGCATAGTGAAGGCACAGGGCAAGGGGTAATTTTATATAAGTAAAAAAAGTACACACTAAACAATGCTAAGTAGACAACAATAACTTTGTAAGACTTAGAGGTAGTCACTTAGCACTGGTACCAAGTGTGTCCCAGGCTCTCACATGGTAAGGAAGTAGACTCGCTCATGCCAGCAGCACCACAAGTGTGCGAGCAATATATTATACATCACCTCATCAAGACTCCTGTGAGTAGCCAATCAGCATGGTGTATGCTGGTAATCCCAGCACTGGAGAGGCAAAGACAGGAGGGTTGGTCCCTGGGGCTCACTAGCAAGCCAGCCTAGCTGAATCAGAAACTTCCAGGTCCAGTGAGACCCTGTCTCAAAAAATTAGATGGAAAGTAACTGAGAAAGGCACCTGACACCACTGATCCATGGTTTCCCTGGGTCTCTCTCTCTCTCTCTCTCTCTCTCTCTCTCTCTCTCTCTCTCTCTCTCACACACACACACACACACACACACACACACACACACACACACACACACGAGACACTCTACAATGTTCCTAGGTGACAGGAACCTTGGGCAACCATTGGTATATAGGCTGTCTGCCCCTGACAAGACATTACTGTGTGCCACATGTCTAGAGTTAGCTCATAAGTCTACTGAGGATTACACTGACTTGCATACTTCTTTGATGGCTCTATCTTGCTTAGTACAATGTATACTGATAGATGTTCAAAATACAACATCATCTGATAGGACAGTTATGTTCAGGCAGACTACACTGCAGAGAAAGAACCCCCTTGCACTGGTCTATCTAAGCTAAATACCCCTCCTCTCCCCAGGACTTCAAGGTAGCAGGTTTTTAAGTCCCTGGGGGGAATGCCTTTTAGAGGTAATGATAGGACCCCTGTCTCCTCTTTATCCTCTCTTTCACTCTCTGAGCTGTGGCTGCAACATGATTGGACTCTCTGTCAAACATTGCCACCATGATGCCTTCCTTCCCACAGGCGCAACGAATTGGGCGGAGTCCTTTGTTGTCCAGAGCCTTAAAGCTGAGAGTCAAAGGAAACCTTTGTCTTTTATAAGTTGATCATCCTGAGTGTTTGCTACAGTGGCGAAAAGCTGATTCACACAACAAAAATGTGTGAGCCGACTTCTTTAATCAGAAGCTGCCCTGCCACAGCTCAAAGGGCCAGGGCTTCTCCGCAGTGGCTGTGCTCCAGGCTCTGCTGCCCAGAGCTGGCCTCTAGTGCCAAGTCCTGCCTCATTTCGTCTCAGCAGCGCCATAAATACTTCTTGAATTTAACTGCTTCATTCTTTCTACACACACTGGAGCTCATACTGAAATAAAAGAAACTCAACATCTTTCCAAGTTCCCACAGGGCTCCAGTTGGATCCAGCTTACTCCTGTTTGAAGTCTGGAGTCAAGGATGGGTACTAGTGAGGAGAAAGTAAATAGTCTTGCTCGTGTTTCCTAAAGAAGTTCACACCTAATCACCTCCTCCCACAGTCCCAGTCTCCCGTGCCCAACAGGTCCTTATTTGATAAACGCAAATACTACATCCAGCCAGGCCAAAGGACTCCTCCAACTGGGGGGGGGGGGGGAGAAATGTCTCAGGGCAGTGTGGGAGGGGGCAGGTGGTGGGTGGGGCCCAAACCAGTCCTATTCTTGGAGAGAATGTATTTCTTTCTGTAACCCCACAAAAAGGTGATTTTAATAATTCTGTTCGGCTCCTGTGTCTCATAAAAGCTGTTTTGGGGTGGCCCCAGCTTTTTGTGTGTGTGTGTGCTCTCTTTAGTTATAGGGGCACACACTTTGGTAATCCATTTTTTTATTCATCTCCTGGATACCAAAGGGCCCCCTAAGCCCTGGAAGCCCCCCCTCTGACTTCTATTATGGATTTTTCTGGTTGCCAGTCATGGCCAGTTTGTTAGAGTGAGGACAGAGAGGGAGGGGGAAGAGAGAGGAGGGGGGAAAGAGAGGAAGGGGGAGAGAAAGAGAGGAAGGGGGAGGGAAAAGAGAGGGGAGGAGAGGAGTGAAAGGGAGAGAGAGAAAGGGAAGGAGGGAGGGAGGGAGGAAGGAGAGAGAGAGAGAGAGAGAGAGAGAGAGAGAGAGAGAGAGAGAGAGAGAGAGAGAGAGAGAGAGAGAAAGCGAGCCAGCTTGGGCAGGGAGGAGGAGGAAGCAGAGCAGCCTTTGTGTGTGGTCCCAGGCTGGTTCTCCCTTCATGAAATCCCGGGCTTCATTCCTGGCTCTGGTAAACTTAAGCGTCACTGAATGAGTACCTTATCCATTTTCTAAACACTGAAGAGGTTTGAAAGGGCTCTGTGGGCAGACTGTTACTATCGGCAAAAGAAAACAAGCCAGCGTATTTAGCTAAGCATTTTTAATATTTAAACATCATAACCTTCAGCTATGCAGGAGCAGTGGCTGGCAGCCAGGAAAGCTGGCCGAGAGGACTGGAGCTGCAAGTGTTCCTTCAGGTGGGTCTGCTGTCCCTTTGAGGGGCCAACAGGGACCTCTAGGCTTCCCACTGGCTCCAGGCCTGTGTGCCTCACAGTGGCAGCTTGCAAGAGGAGTCATCTAGTCTTTTCATGTGCTTTGTGGTTTGAGCCTAACTCAGTGCTTCCCTATTCAAAAAGTAAGTCTCAGCAGACCCCCAGGAGTAAAGGAAACTGGAATGGCCATGCAGGAACGTGGGCTCAGCATCAGGACCAGGTACAGCAAATATTATCCCTGTAGATGTGGCCTGTGTTCCCCACTCCAGAGCTGAGGCCATAAAAACCTGCCTGGCCAGGGGCTGTGACAGACCACAGCTCCTCCACGGCGCTGAGGACCCCTCCCAGCCGGGACAGGATGGCACCAGACACCCGCCCACCAGACTCCATCCCACCAGCTGGAAGTGGCTTTCTGGTTTATGGAGCAAGACGGACCTGTAAAGTCAGTAATTCTCAGCGGCCAGAAGAAAGTCAGCGCCCCGCCCCCACTGGAGCCTGGGGAAGCTTCTGGAACCCCGCAGGCCACTGAGCCTGCCGGAGCCCAGCCAGGCCTCCCAGGCCAGACACCCCCGGTGCCACCCGAGGGGCTGAATGGGCTCCCTGTCTGCCAGAGCAAACAAGACCCCTGGGCGGGGCGCTGGGGCACAGCCTGGCGCAGACCAGGCCGGAGGTTACACAGGCCACAGGGGAGGACAGGGGACGTTTTCTCTCTGGACATTCCACTGGGGAAGGCCTGCCAAGGGCTTTGCCAAGGAGCTCAGTCGGCCCCACCATTACGGATACACCAGTAAATGGCTCCATTCACAGAGGACAAGGCCCAAAGGGCCTTTCTAGTGCAATGCCTGCCCATTCCCCAGCCAGAGCTACCTCTTGCCAACCATAGGCTGCCACCCAAGGTTCCTGCTCTGGCTCAAGCTCACCCAGCTGCTCTGGGTTCTGAGATACATTTCCTGGCACAAAATTCCGGTTTCCTATTTATACAATATAAGTGTGGATCAGACCTGAAGGGCAGCTGCTGTGGGGATTAGTGATGGACCAAAGTAGTTCCTGGTCTAGAGACTGCCTGCATATGGCTGCCATTGTTCTGACATAAACTCTGGAGTGGTTTTGCAGGGTCTCTAGCTTGGCTGACAGCCCTAGGGCTAGCTGGAAGCAGGAGGTAGAGGGAGCTCCCATGGCAGGATGCTGGTGTAACTATTTCCTATCTTTCTGCCTCCCCAGCTTGCCCTGGATGTGAAATCGTTTCCTGACGCCCATGAAAGATGTTCTTTATGACCCACGCCACGCCCGTTTCAGGAGACCAAAAATTTGGGCGGGGGGGGGGGGGTGTTCAAACTCCTTGTGTAAAATAGTGCAGTGTTCAAGTGTTTATCGTCTCTAAACTAACTGTAACCCAAATGTGATGTATATGCTGTGTACAGAATAATTCAGGAAATACGCAGAAAATGCATCAGGGCAAATTCAGTACACAGATGCGATTTTTCATCATCTTCCATCCACAGGCAGTCGAAATGGAAGCAGACTGTGCTATCATCTGCCCCACACTGTTCTCTTGCCCCCCCTCCCCCCCCCCCCCCCCCCCCCCCCCCCGCAGCTCTAATGTCTCACCCTTTCTAGCACCATTGGCTGTGATGCTCAGCCTAAAATGCACCTCTGCCTGTTTCCTAAAACTAGTTGGGACATCACTCAGAGGCCAGGTACTCAGCCACTGGCTGACAGACCAGTACACAAAGCCAATTTCTCCTTCCCACTACTGGTGGGTCCCAAATTCCAGTTAAGGATATCTTCTGGCCCAAAAATTACCATACAAATTTGGTCTCAGCTAAGAACTACAAACCACAAAAGAACCATGCGTTATGACTTTTTCTAGGAAGCCTATGTCCATTCACTTCAGATGAAGAAAATAACAGACCAAAGAAATAATTCCACCCACATCGATGAATCAATGACTTTAGGTAGGGTTACTGTAGCTGCATGACAAAAGGGTGACTTGTAGTATAGTCAGTTTACGGGCAGCTACACTCCCAAGGAGTCTTCTTTACCCTCGAAAACAGTGACTTGCTTTTGTAACCATTAGGGATGGATGTAGTGAGCTGTTCCCTTCCACAAGAGAATGGTGACCAGCTCAACCTTGTCTGAGTGCCTCAGTAATCAAGTCATCAAAACTGTTCAGATTCCAAGATGGCAAGATGTTCAGATGTCAAGATGCTGTCCTTGAGGGACAGTTCTACAACACTCTAACCCTTCTCTAGCTCTTATATTGTTTCTACTCTCTTTTCCATGTTTCCTGAGCTTTGGAGAGGAGGTGTGATATAGAAGTCTTGTTATTTTCTTTCTCTTATGGCTGGAAGCATTGGGACCACCATGCCTCAGCAACAGTTAAATGTTTTCAACAGTATGACTAGTGTTGAGGTTCTGTAGTAACCAGCACCAACAGTAACAACAGACTTTGGTTGCAAACACAAATGTTTAGAAGGCATTTTGACACATTGTATCTTCTTCACTGGGGCTATGACTTCTCCGGCCACAGACTTTTTTTTTGGGGGGGGGGGGGGAGGTCTGGATTGTAGTGCAAACATAGATTCCTTCCTGACGAGTGATCATTAAATCCAATGGAAAAGTAGTTGGTTGCATCCCATATCAGTTATACCACTGTTGCACCCATAGGTACATATTATCTATAGAAATAGTATTAATAGTATTAACATTTAGGGTCATAGATAATCAGGACCATTGGCAACAATCCTTTACCAGCAGTCTTTATACCCCCTTCCAACACTACCGAAGCTTGCCAAGAGGAAGGGACTTTTCAGCTCAGACCCAGCCCAACTTCTTCATGCTGTGAAAACAATGTAGTCTCTCGGTAATCATTCTGGCATGCAATCAGCAGCAGTATCTATAGCCTGCATCATATATGTAGTTGCATCCACCCTTCTGCTCCTACCCCAGCAACTCATAGGAAGGTAACCTACTCCTGGCACTGGGATATATTCAATAACATTATGGTTTCTAGATATGCCTTTCTCACCCATATAGGATGCCTTCTGAACTTAAACTCTGTAACAAATATGCTTACTTTTAGAGGCACTGAATGTTGTAGGATTTTTCTCAGTCATCTTGTTGGGTACCATCTACCTTTGATACAACAAAAATCACCCAAGAGTTTCCCAGCTGTGCCTGGCCTATGCAGCCTGAGTGGACCAAATTCCCCTCCTTGCTTTTTTAGATACATTTATACATCTTTTAGATGCCTTTCAGAATCTGTAAAAGAATCTCAGATGTAGCATGCCACCTACATGGCAAGATCTTTGTACAAAGGATGGGCAGGATGTCTGAAGGCCACTGCTGTGCCATATGGTCTTGATAGTCTAAAGCTAAGGGTTTAAGCTCAAAGTACACAAATATCAAGGTTCAATACAGCATGAAAAGATTCTATTACAAATGTGGACCATTTCCTCAAAGATGGGCATATTTATGTGGGTGATTATTGGCACTCTATAATTACAAAGTCATTCCAGTGCACTGCCAAAGCCTTCTGTGAGTCTCCCCAGCCCCGAGAACACAGTAGGGCTGGCTTCTGTTGCTTCCTCTAACCTGAGACAAGAGGGAATAGAGCCTTGGTCTTGTTTGCCATGCTGGCACCAGCTCATCATCCAGCACTCCAGTTCTGATATCCTGAAGGCAAAGTCTGAGGACACTGCCTATCCTCTGGCCACACTTGACTGTTAAAGCTAAAAAGATTCTAGGTTGGTCAGACCCCTCAGAAACACAGACACACAGACACACACACACACACACACACTATATTTTGTTATGGGAGAGAAATGTGCACAGCACACTCCTGAGGGCTAATTACCAACCCTTAGGACAAGCTTCAGCATTTTCTTCTCTTCAGCTTCTTCCTTTATTTATTTGTAGAATTATTGATTGGGTTTTATAGCCTCGGGACTCACAAGCACTAACAACTCACAAGACAATTTGGCTTCAAGACAATTTGGCTTCTTGTCATTTTCTCCCCTAGGAACTCTGGCTTGTCACCAATCTTTTCATTTTCTTTTTTCTTTTTTGGTTTTTTGAGACAGGGTTTTTCTGTGTAGTCCTGGATGTCCTGGAACTCACTTTGTAGACCAGGCTGGCCTCGAACTCAGAAATCCGCCAGTGACCTGGACGCATCCTTTGTCTGCTCACCTCCCTCCTTCCCTCCGTCTCTCCCTCCCTCCCTCCCTCCTTGAAATTCTATCTTCCTGCCTCTACTCCAAAATTATTGAACAATAATTATTGAACAGGGCCTCATTCATGCTAGAAAAGGACGGTACCCACTTGAATTATATCTACTGAAGTCTCCTTTTAGCTTTTCCTTTCCCTCTTGATTGCTTTAGCAATTTACAAACTCAATTTACCCACTGACTACTTACTTTCTTGGCTTTGTAGATAGACTCTCTACAGAACTCTGGCTGATCTAGTGCCGGCTGTGTGCCTCACCACTGGGGTGCCTGGAACACCACCAGAGAGCTGGCAAGCTTCTAGGGAAGGGGGGAAACAGCAGGGGCTGGGACAACTGCTGTGTTTCCCAATCTCCTGTATACCCAGGCACCGCTTGGGCACTGCTGGGAGTTGGGAATGGGGTCCTTGGCCAGCACGTCCCCTCAGGGAAGGGCACCTCTACCACCAGGCAGAAAGGGGAAGACTGAGCCTGGGGGCAGAACGGTTTGTTTCGGAGTGACACCTCCCCCCTCTCCCCTCCCCCCCTTCCATCCCCCCCCCCCCCGTCCCTCCCACCCCAGCCGTGAGGATCCTTGATGAAGATCCAAACTGTTTTTTGATGGCAGTTGTGAATGCATACACCTTAGTCAAGATGAACCGGGGATTAAATACCTTTTGGGGAAGGAATGCCCAGGAAGGGAAGCTCATTGCTCTATCTAGATACATCATTAGCAGAGAAAACTCCAGGTTTTTATGCTGTGTGACCCAGTCAGTGCCCATGGTCTTCAGTGAGGCATTGTGGTTACATGTTCCAGAGCAAATAGAGACAGGTAGGGAATCAATTTGAGATTCCCAGGGGTCTGAGACAGCTCAGCCTTACCAGTTCTTCTGTCTGGTGGCACGGTTCACTTGCCCCACATCCTGGAACTTGTGTAGACCAGGCAATCCTCAAAGTCACAGAGATCTACCTGTTTCTATCTCTTGAGTATTGATTAAAGGTGTGTGCCACTAGGCCTAACCTAACCTGCTGGTCTGTTTCTCAGACCTTCCATACCCTTTTCTACCTCAAAAAGACCACGGCCTGCCATGAGAATCAACAAGGCCACTAAACTCCCATACTGCCCTATATGACTTTGCTGTCTGAGGTCTCTTGTAAATTAACTTCTTTTTTAACTGTCTGATGATCATGGTGCTATCTGGTCCCAAACTGAGAATCAAATGCTGTCTGTTTTATGCCCAGCTCCCTTAATCATGTCTTCCAGTCTGAAATTTTTGGGGACCTCAGCTGGAAATAACCAAGGATCCCAAATGGCCTGTCTGGGACAGTTCATAGGGGCTGATTTCCCACAGCACTTCAGGTCCTGACACCCTTGTCTCAAGGAAAGGTGAGGAAGGAATTAGGTTACTGCACTTCTCTGCTTTCCTGACACTTGGCTGATTCTATCTGCACTTCTCTAGCCAGGTTCTAAGAGCCTCTTTCAATTCTTGTTTAAAAGCTGTTTCCAATTCAAGCAGTTCAGTGGTAAAGTATTCCCTAATTATTGGTTTCCTGGACTATGACTGAGGTCCTGTCTACATGCTGAATCATGGATTCTCCCCTTCTCTATGTTGAGGATGTGACTTTAGTGGTGTTCTCCTTTATTTGCACATCATTATCTCTCTCCTTGCTGTCCAATACCCTCTACCAAGCCAGAGGCTAATGAGGAGGATGATGTCTTCCATGAAATTTCTCCCTTTCCATGGGTGGGTTCCTTTTGGAGAGGCAGCTCAGTTGCATGTTATACTGCCATAGCAGAGACCACAAAGGGCTGCTGTAGCCTACTTATGATCCCACACAATCTGTTCTACTTCTAGAGATTACAGTGCCATCCTTAACTCTTGACCCAGTTTTTGATTCACACATAGTATACCATTCACCGTCTTCACACAGAGGACCCCATGTGTCAAGGAGGAGTGTCACTTCATACCTTATAGGAGAAGACAACCATCTAGGATTTCCCCCTAGTGTATTCTGCATTCAGACAGTTCAGCCTTACTACCTGATAGTAGCAGGGACCTCACAACTGTGGCCACAGTAAGAAGTCACACCACCATAACCACAGGAGGCAGGGGGCCCATAGTGAGATCAGTCCATAGATAGGCCACCCTCAGATGCTTGGCCTCAGCTGTGTGTCTTACCACACATAGCAAGAGCCATGCATTTGTTCTTCCCAGTCATCTCTCATTCTGGTGTGTTCGTGTCCAGGTAGCAAGTGCTGCATGACTTCCTGGGGAGTCTATGTCTGTTTACTCCAGGTAGAGAGGGCAAAAATACACCAAACAAGTAATTCCATCCAAGTTCGGCTCAGTGAAACAATGAGTTTACGTAAGATAGCACACAAGAGTATGTGTGAGAGGCTTCCCACAGGATCATGGGTAACTTAAAGGCAGCTAAGGCAGCTATACCGCCAGAGTCCCTTCCTCCTTCAGCAACTGTTAGCTACTTAGATATCCTAGAAAGTGAAGGACACAAGCAGCCTGTGGATCAGCCATACATTGCAGGAGGGAGTCTTGTGAGGGTTTCATGAGGGCAGTCACTTTGATTTCAAGATGGCAGCAATTATGCCATGTTAAGACAACAGTTTCCCCAAACACTACAGCATTGACTGAATGGTTCTTAATCCATGTTCAATTCCTATTCTTTATTGTGATGGTTTTAGGAGAACAGATTTGGGGAAGGTGATTATGCCACAAAGGGATCAGAGGCTTGTAGGAAGAGACACGTGAAGGATTAGCAAGACCGAGGAACCAAGAAGTGGGTCCTTGTTAGACCCTCAGTCTGACAGGAGCTTGGTCTTTCATACCCCACCCTACAGAACTATGAAAACTGAGTTGCTGTTCATAAAGCTACCCAGTCTGTCGTATTTTTTACAGAGCTTGAACTACAGCTATCAGTATATGTGAATTCAGCGTAGAATGCAGTGCAATAGAATGAACTAGACCTTTAATATGTAGTAAGTAAAATTATGAAGGGCTCAAGCTATGGGTATAGAAAAATTATTTTTATGTAAATAAAATATACATAATCTTTACTGGTTGAAAAGCAGACTTTTTTTTACAAGCATACAATTATTAATATTTCTTCAGGGGAGGACCACCAGTAACTTCATTGTACATTTATTTTTAAACTTAATTTAATTGTATGTGTACGGGTGCTTTGTCTGAATGTATGTCTGTGTACCACACATGCCTGATGCCAGTGAAAGCCAGAAAAGGGCATTGGATCTCTTGGAACTGGAGTTAATAGCTGTGAACCACCACCCAAGTGCTGTGAATCAAACCCAGGTCCTCTGGAAGAACAGCCAGCAGTCCAGACTTCTGAGACATCTTTCTAGCCCCACTGGACATTTCTTTGCACTGCTTGGGTTTGCTTTTGTTTGTGTTTTGAACTGTGTGTAATGTTACTTTTGGTGCAGATGACAGCCACGTATGCTAGTTACTGAAGCTGACAGACACTTGAAGAGGGGGTTGACCTGTAGGAAGGGAAACAGAGACCTCTGCCTGAGTTCAGCATCCTTATGACAGGCAAGCCGAGCTCAAGCTGTTTCCGATTAATATCACAGTCTTCCAGATGAATGGAATGTAAACCACATACCAATTACAAGAATCCCAAGAAGGAAACTCCCTCTTCCGTCTGTCTATCCACCCACTTGTCCGACCACCCACCCACACAACTACAGTGTCTCTCAAGGGCAGAAGGGGAGAGGGAGAATGGGAGGGGAGTGGTAACTGTGGGGGGAGGGAGGTCAAGAGCAAGCTGGAGTGCTCCTGGTGCTAACAATACGGGGTCTGTGAGCAAACCTCTTCCTTCCTTCCCTCCCTCCCTCCATTCCTCCCTCACTCCTCTTCCCTCCATTCCTCCTTCCCTTCCTTTTTTTCCCCCTTCCTTCCTTCTCTGGTAGGTCTCATCCTCTGGAGAGTGATTTATATCCATGAAGACTTTTGCCCACAGTCACAAAGCCATGTTACAAAACCAGTTACAAAGTCAGCAGTGAAAATAATTCTCTTTCCTGCGCTGAAACAGAACTTGCACACTGTGAAGCCTCCTCCAGAGTGGCAGCAATAAGCAGGTAGGACCCCCCCTGGCAGAATCACCTCCCACAAAGGCTGCACAACCACAGCAGAAGTGCGGTGTTCTGCGTCCCAAACTCTTCCATCCTCAATCCTGTGCTCTGAAGGAAGCTAAAGTTAGAATTAGTCTCTTACTCTGTCCAAAGCTATCATGAGAGTGAGTGAGTGCTTGCCTCCTTCTTGAAGTATCAGTCCTGTCAGCCACTGGAGAAGAAGCACACTCTCTCATGGCCAATTGGACACCACCAACTGAATGGTTCTATAGTCTGCAGTGTCTATTTGGAATCCTGAAACTGTGATTGTATCCCTGGGATCAGAACTCGATTCCAGTTCACTATTTTGTTTTTGTTCTCAGTATTGATGAGGGCTACTTTAGTGTGTGTGTGTGTGTGTGTATGTGTGTGTGTGTGTGTGTGTGTGTGTGGTGTGTTGGATGTGTAATCCACAGCTCAGTTGGTAGGTAAGTACTCCCATCCCTAGCAGAATCAGCCAGCCAGCAAAGCTTTCCTTGGTATCTTTGCATAGGGAAGCCATGCATGTTCATTAGGCAGCTGACTTTGGGGAACAACGGGAAACATCCACCAGATCCAGGGAAGGTGAGAAAAGAAGACAAAGGTAAATATGAAATGTCAGAAGCATGGATCAGAGCCTGGAAGGCACATGCTGCAACTTCCAAGTTCTTACTGGGTGAAGGATGTATAGATAGAGGCAGAAATAGACAGCTTATTTATTAAGGAAAGGAAAGGTACACTCTAGAATGTAGGCCAGAACCCAGAGGTTTAGAAGCCCGCTGGCTCTGGTTCACTAGAGTCTCAACCCTTTATGGGTCACTCATGCTCACTCACAGATGAGCCTTTCTCCTGCTCTGTCTTTACGCATGGCTCTTGGTTAGCCCTTGGCTGTCCTTTCTCTACCATTGCTTTCTCCCACATGATAATCTTCATACCTTTCCCTTCCTGCCTTATTATCCTGCCACAAAACCAAAAGCACCTGTTGGATGGGGGAAAGGGTCACACACATCAAGTACTGTGAAGAAAAAGGAACCAGCATAGAGTGCCCCACTGAACCCTGGCAGAAGATAGATCTGAAGGCAAGGTGCTTGTACATTGTACAGGAGAAAGGATACATAAAGCAGACTGACAGGAAGTGTGGAAGTTGATCAGATGCAAGGAGGAGAGATCAGGAGCTTGTTGCAAAACAGCAAAAGGACCCTTGAGAGGCAGGAAGCCTCTCTCTGGTCTTTAGAGCTGGAAAGAATTCTCTCGGCTGCTTCATGGCACAGTTCTCTGATGCTCTGCTGGCCCCTACAGGAATGCATTATAAGAAATATGAACGGAGCAGATATCCTCAGCCATGCTGTGCTCCTGGGTTCCCACATACTGGCCAAGCTAAACTGCTACCTGCCCTTTCTGTGGTGCTGAAAGATCCCCCTGTGGAAGAGCCACAGAGTATGACAAATTGTAGCCAACTGTCAGAGAGGGTTCTGGGCCATGCTCCCAAGCAAAGTGCTTTGTGCTTTGAGAAAAATCTCTGACTGCAAATAAGGCTCACCAAAAGTGTGTGTGTGTGTGTGTGTGTGTGTGTGTGTGTGTATGTGTGTGTGTGTGAAAGAGAGAGCGAGAGCGAGAGCGAGATCGAGCGAGAGAGAGAGAGAGAGAGAGAGAGAGAGAGAGAGAGTGTTTAGGATTGCCAGCAGAGAGGACAGACAGAAGCAGCAATTATAATTGTTCACCTGAGAAGGCTGTTCTTGAAGGGGCACAGAATCTGCTGGTGCTCTAAAAACATTAGCCAACATTTATGTATGACAAGTTACCTCTAGCAGGGATTACTTTAAGCATAGTCCAGTTAACTTGCTTCATGCTCACTCGGACCTGCAAGGTTAGCTTAATTTTCATGTTCTGGATGAGAAAACTAGGGTATGAATTGATTTAATGGCTTTCTCAAGGTCATACTGAAAGTAGATACATAGTTATCTATCGCCTACAAGATTGCTACACAGTTAGCAGCTTAAACAACCCTCTGCCCTTATCCCCCAGGGACTGAAGTCTGAATCTAAATGATTTAGCTTACGTCTCCATGAGCTGCAGCCCAGTGGTTAGCCAGTGCCAAAATTTCATCTGAGACACCAGCAGGAAAGGATCTGTGGCTGTTGGCAGATGGCTATTCCTGCAGTAGGGTTAGAGTGACAGCCAGTGACTATTGGCCAGAGGCCACCTTGGCCCCTTGCCTTGTGGGTCTCTATATGATCACTCACAAATACCACCTGTGTCCTCAGAAACCAGTTAAAGAGGGCACCTGCTCTAAGGAAAGCCAGTCTTGGGCCCCACCACTATGCACATGGCAATTCATCATAGTTGCTATGTTGATTTATAAGAAGCAACAAAGCTCCATGCATGCTCAGGACAAGGAACAGACAGCACCAGGGGCCAAGGTCTCTGCAATGCTCCTCTGAATCTACCAGAGTAATGGTCTATGACCGAACCCAGACAGCTTGGCTTCAAAGCCCTGTGTCACTAAGTTTTCTTACTGCTGTGACAAACACCCGGTAATGGCGCCCTACGAGAGGACAGGTTTGTTCTGGTCTGTTCTGGCTCACGGTTTGCGCCTACATTACATCGAGGTGCAGTAGGCGGGGTGACGGAAGCTCGACACAGCTGCTCGCATTTTTTCCCCAGACCGGAAAAAAGAGATGAATACAGGTGCTAGGCTGCCTTCTCCTCTTTGTATACTCCAGGACCCAAGCCTGTAGGACGATAGTGCCTACCTTAGAGTGGGCTTCCTTTCTCAATTAATCCCGCTTACAATCTACCTCACAAGCATGCCATTCATTGTTTCCACTGTGATTCCAGAGCCTGTCAAACTAACAATCAATATGAACCACCACAGTCTCCGTAGCTAACCATTGTGCTCCCTGTTAGCATCAGCGTTCCATTGCTGTGAGAAAATACCTAAGGCAAAGAATTCATGGAGGGAAGGGTTTGTCTTGGTTTCAATCCACGGCAACTTGACCGTCATTGTTTTGCAGCAGTGAAGAGGGAAGGGAGTTCGTTTTGAGCAGAGCGTGGGATGGAGAAAACTACTCATCTCGCAGTGTCCCGGAAGCAGAGGGGCCCGATACTCCTTCAAAGGCCCTCCAGTGACCTAACTCCCTTCCACTAGACTCCACCCCTTGTCCTTAAGGAGAGAGAGAAACATACTATACAGCTTATGCTGGTTAGCATAATATAACATGGCATTAGGAAGTTAGGGACGTTGCATAGTTGTGATTTAAATATGGAGTGCCCGCCAGCTCATGGCACTGTTCTGGAAGGCTGTAGAACCCTCAGGAGGTGGAGTCTCATTGAGACAGTGGGCCACTAGGACTCGAGTGGTGTGGGTTAATAACTGGGTCCTTCTGTCTATCTTCTCTCTGCTTCTCTGACTGCTGCATTGTGACCTACCGCCTCATACTCCTTCAGGCGCTCCTTCCCTGCCGTATTAATTGTGAGCCACCACAGATAAGAGAGAAGTAGTTAATACAAGTGTCCTGGGAGACCCTGCTAAACAGTCACTAAGCTAACTAATTAAATTAAATTAATGTGGGACTCAGGTAACCTGGGTAGATGGTCATCTTATATGCTACATGGAGAAAAAACAAAAAAAAAATCAGAAGAGACTTCTGATGAGCCCCTGTGTGATTATCACTTTAAAATTCACATGTACTTTCTGTGAAGACAAAAGACTGAAAATATGAAAGAAAACCAGGGATGTACTGGACACACACCAGACCCCAACTGAGGCACAGCTGAAGGGGCCCCAGCCATACTGTGTTCTCTGACCCTGCAAGTGCACTGGTGAATTCCAGAGTCTGCCCCTTGACCCTGCCAATGCTTATCGAAAATACATACTATTAACAGCAAAGAAGGGTTGGTGGTATAGCTCAACTGGTAGTGTCCTTACCTAAAATGCACAAAGCTCTGGTTTGATACCCAGCACTGCATTAACTGGGTGAGGTAGCACAGACTTGTATTCCCAGCACTTGGGAGATGAAGACAGGAGGATCAGGAGTTTTAAGTCATCTTCAGCTACTTAGAGAGTTTGAGGTCAGCCTAAGCTGCATGAGACCCTATCACCAGAACAACTACCACCACCATCAAAAAAAAAAAAAAAAAAAAAAAAAAAAAGCATTGGTTTTGTCCCAGCAGAGAAGTGTAGGGGCTTACAATGAAGCCCTGGGTGGTGTATCATGACACTTTCATGGAGCCTTTACATCATCCTTCCCAAATTCCCTCCTTCTTCCTAAAGGTGGGTGCTAGAGATCAGAGCAGCAGCAAAGCAGCAGTGTGGCCTTGGCACAAAGACAAGTCAGAAGAGAGTCCAGGCCTACCCCCCAGAAAGTGGAAGGCAAAGGTAGACACCTAAGGTTGTCCTGTGATCTCTGCATGTGCCATGGTTTGCGCGCATGCACACACACACAAACACTCATGCAAAGAGAGAAAAATGTTTGAAGGAAAGTGGGCAGTGCCTCCAGCTTTATTATCCAGAGTCTTATGGGGGGTGGTAGAGAAGGCAGAGGACAAGGCATGATGGCTTCCTGTGTCTTAAACTCACCTGTGAACCTTTAAGAAATTACTCTCTCAGATTCTCTCTCTCTCTCTCTCTCTCTCTCTCTCTCTCTCTCTCTCTCTCTCTCTCGTCTGTAAAACTCAGGTTTTCTTTGAGTTATGAGACAAAGGATCCAGAAAGCCACTGGCCTGAGGAAAGGCTAGTGGTTCCTGCCTTCCCAGGACTCCTCACCCACCAAAGCTATGGCTTACCTGAGGTTCTCTGTCACTCTCGAGGCCCCCGGCTTCCCCTTCTCCCTCCGGAGATCTGTTCCTTCTCTTTCCTGTGTCTTCCCTGTGGAAAGTGCTCTGTATCCTATGCTCACTGTAGGAAGGGAATCTGCCCAGGATGAAGTTGTGCCTTGACTATCTGGTTCAGATGAGAACTCTGGGTTTGAGACTTTTGAATTGATGTTGGAACAACCTAAGCCTGCTGGGGACTGTGAGGAAGGAATCCATGCTTTCTGTGTACTAAAAAGACACAAATTTGAGGGAGTACAAAGGCAGACTGCTATTCTTTGAATGTTTGGTCAACCTCCACCTCATTTGGTATTAGAAATAATCCCCTTGCAATGTGCAGGCAGGTGTTTGTGAATGATGAGGCCACAGGGCTCTGCCTTCATGCCCAGATTAATTAATGCTGTTACAAAACAGCTTTGGGGGATGTTTCTTCCTCTGCCATTGGATGTCATGATGTTCATCTTCTGGGAAGAGTGCAGTTACAACCCCACTTCTGACTTAACCCTGGACTTCCTTTTAAACCTCACCTATTTATTTATTCATCCATTCAATTTTCTTACTGTGGGGGCGGGGCACACACACGTACCTTGTATGTATGGAGGTCAGAGGGCAACTTTGCGGAAGTTGATTCCCTGGTTCTTCCTTGTTTTGAGGCAGGCTGTGGCTTGTTTCTACCACTGCATGGTTGAGCTTCTGGCTGTTTCTCTTGCCTCCACCTCTACAGGAGTGCTGGGGTTACAGATCTTGTGGGTTCTGAGGATTGAACTCTTGTCTATCAGACTTGAGAGGAAAGTGCTTTTGTCTGCTGATGCATCTCCCTGGCTCCTTCTGTCCTTAGAACTGTGGAAAATAAATTTGACTTTTTATCTGTTCTTTTCTCATTTCATTCACGAATCATACAATGTGTTTAGATCACATCCACCCATCCTTCCCTTCTTTCAACTTCTAAATCCTTCTACTTCCTCAATAAACATCTCCCCAAACACCCAGGGCTCATCTATTTTATCATACTGTGGACCAAAGAAAGGGAGGGAAATGTCTTCCGTGAGACCCCTGAGTCAAGGGCCCTAGAGTATGGATACATGTGTGTGTGTGTGTGTGTACATGGGCACAGTCCTAGGCTCTCAAACCCAAGCAAAGCCTTGGGCTTGCTAAACAGATGCTCTATTCCTGAGCTATGCCCTCAGCCTGTGATGGTTTGTATATGCTTGGCCCAGGGAGTGGCACCATTAGAAGATATGGCCCTGTTGGAGTAGATGTGGCCTTGTTGGAGTAGGTGTGTCATTGTGGGTGTGGGCTTTAAGACCCTCATCTTAGCTGCCTGGAAACCAGTTTTCTGCTAGCAGCCTTCAGATGAAGATATAGAACTCTCAGCTCTGCCTGCACCATACCTGCATGGAAGCTACCATGCTACTACCTTGATGTTAATGGACTGAACCTCTGAACCTGTAACCCAGCCCCAATTAAATGTTGTCTATATAAGACTTGCCTTGGTCATGGTGTCTGTTCACAGCAATAAAACCCTAACTAAGACACAGCTTAATGTCATAGACTTAAATCTGCATTGAGGTACTAGAGTCCCAGCAAACTTCCCAGTTCATTCATAGTTTGTCTCCATTTCCAAGAGGGCTAGACCTGGAATCACCCCAGGCAACAGTGTTTCTGAAGACAGACCATCACTTGACCTGGCACACGCTGCTCCACGCTGCCCCACGTTTGGGCACCAGGTGACCTGGCCCACACTGCCCCACATTTGGGGGCCAGCTGCTCCAGTCCGTGGGGTCAGTCAACAGGGTCTAACAAGAGAGAGAATAGGGATGGAGAAGCAAGAGATGCGAAGAATGAAGACAAGACAGAGAATCTGATCAAGTTCCCTTTATTGAAAGGAAATCCTGGGTATATATAAGCACAAGCAGGGGAACACAGCTGAAGACGTTACCACGTGCACCTTGCATCTGGGGGCACTAAACAACAAAAGATATGTGAGAAAAACAAGATGTTTATCAGAGTGTGCTCAGCTGTTGTGGGCTGTTGAAAAATAAGTCTCTTGTCAGGGTATATGGCCTGAGATGGCTGCAAAGATGATGGCCGCTTTCTGCTAGGACTTGGTTCCCAACAATCGATACCATGTTTGATGATGCTTGCTGGCTCACTAAGACCTCAGTGGGGTTATCCGAGCACTTCCAAAAGAAAACAGGAGCCACACAGAACTCCTTTGGTCCATTGAAAGATAGTTAAATGGGACTTGATATTCATCACTTCAGGGAACTATCTGAACACAGCTGTTGCCCTCCTTCCTGCCACCCATGCGGCTATGTTTTTAAATATGGCTTGAACTCAAAGCTCTTTCCATTTATAAAAATTCTTTCCCCAAATGCTCTTTCCAATAACAATATTCCCATGTATGCCTTTTGCTTCTGATATTTTTTTTATAAATCAATTTGCTGAAACAGAGTCCTCTTGTCCCTGGGATTTTGTATCCACAAACGATACTACCCCCTACCCCATGGCCAGGAAACCCAGAACATTTAGGCTCCTCTGTGTCATCAGTCTTTAGAGCTTTATCATACAGGATTATGACAGTCTGGACAGGGCTCTGGACCAGATGTGCAATTACACGGTCCACACAGACACAAAGCCTGTGGGGTCCAGGCAGGGTGTCTAAGTGCAGTGTGCGTTCCTGTCCTGCTTCTCTCCACAGATCTCCACCTTTGGAAAAGGGGAAACAAGAAGACAGGTTGTCTTCATAATTTCCACTTCCAGATACCAAGAGCCAGAGCAGCGCCCTTATTGTACATGGGATGAACACAGTCCCATTGCCGGGCCCACTCGGGCCATCAGATGAGAATCTCTTGGGTAGAACTCTGTGGGAGTGGTTTGGAAGCTCCTCAGGAGATTCTAATGTGCCTCTAAGATTGAGACCCATTTGCAGGACACCCCATCAGCATCACATCATCCAAGTCCACAGCTGTCATGTTAAGGCACAGGTGGAGCCGTCTGATTTGGGGTAGGTGTCTCCTCCCAAAGGTTTTCCCTTCTGCCATATGGAGACTTGGATCAGGTCCAGTGGCCCTGTGGCTAAAGGTGTAGAACTTCATTATTTCCAAAGAATGCTCCTGGTCCTTCCTTGCCTTGGAGACATGACTGCTGCGGTGAGGCTCCCCGCTATACACACACAGACACACAGACACACACACATCTATAAATGATTCCAGAATAACTAGATTGAGCAGAAACTAGCAAAGGAAGGCTGGACAAGTTGTCACTCCTACCCAGAAGCAGCATCTTTTCCTCTTTTGTTTGTTCTTTGTTCATGTAGGCTCTCTTCAAACTCACAGAGACCCACCTATCTCTGCCTCCTAGTGTTGGGATTCACTATGCCCAGCCCTCTCCCTTTAAAGGCATATTTGTTTTTATGTGTGAGGAGTGTTTGCACATGCGTATGCGCACCACATAGATGTAGAGCTCACAGCAATGAGGGTGTCAGATCCCCTGAAACTAGAGTTACAGATGGTTACTAACCACAATGCTGGGGCTGGTAACCAACCCTAGATCCTCTGCAAGAGCAATAACTGAGCTTAAGGGCTGAGCCATCACCCAGCTCCATGGGAAGCTGCAAGTCTTTAGAGGGACTGTGCTAGGGTTTTCGGGGGAAGAGAAACTGTAGGAAGGTAAAGTGAATCTGGTAGGCAGGATGCAGCTTTAGTACAGCTCCAGTTCCCAAACAGATGTAACTTGTTTTTCTAGATTCTCACACTCCCTGCCCTATCACCCCACAATGATGTGGGACTACAAGCTTCTCAATCAACTTGTCTTAATCTTCACTCACCCGAGTCCCTTAGCTACCACTATCAGCCCAAGGTAGGAGGGCTATTTCCGTTTTTCTTCCCCTTTCTGCACTGCAACATTTAGGAAGGTTGAACTTTCCCACTTGAATATGATGTAATTGTGGAGGTGGGAATTCCATTGACCTGTGAGGTCATAGTGTGAAGAGTCTTTCACACAGGAAGGACTCTTATCTTCCTCTGCCTTTTCTCTTTTTTTTTTATTGGATATTTTATTTACATTTCAGATGTTATCCCCTTACCCCATCCCCCCTCCCCCCCGCCCAGGAACCCCCATTCCATCCCCCTTCCTCCTGCTTCCATGAGAATGTGCCCCCACCCCCCCACTCCCACCTCCCCACCCTCTAATTCTCCCTTACTCGGCATCCAGCCTTCATGGGACCAACGATCTCCTCTCCCACCTATGCCCGACATGGCCATCCTCCCCTACAAATACAGCTGGAGCCATGGGTCCCTCCCTATGTGCTCCCAGGCTGGTGGTTTAGACCCTGGGAGCTCTGGTTGGTTGGTATTGTTGCTCACCTCATGGGGCCACAAACCCTTTCAGCTCCTTCAGTCTTCTCTCTAACTCCTCCATTGGGAACCCTTGATCAGATCAGTAGTTAGCTGTCAGCATCTGCCTCTAAATATGTCAGACTCTGGCAGACCTCTAAGGAGACAACTATATCAGGCTTCTGTCAGCATGCACTTCCTGATATCCACATCACCATCTACCTTTGATGACTGCACATGGGATGGATACCCAGGTGGAATGGTCTCCAGACGACCCCTCCTTCAGTTTCTGCCCCACATTTTGTCTCCATATTTGCTCCTTTGAGTATTTTGTTACTCCTTCTAAGAAGGACCGAAGCACCCACACTTGGTCTTCCTTTGTCATGAGCTTCATGTGGTCTGTGAGTTGAATCTTGGGTATTGCCAGCTTCTGGGCTAATAAGGACCTTCACATAAAACCAGATACACTGAAACTAATAGATGAGAAAGTAGGGAAGTGCCTTGAACACATGGGCACAGGGGAAAAGTTCCTGAACAGAACACCAATGGCTTATGCTCTAAGATCAAGAGTTGACAAATGAGACCTCATAAAATTGCAAAGTTTCTGTAAGGCAAAGGACACTGTCAATAGGACAAAATGGCAGCCAACAGATTGGGAAAAGATCTTTACCAATCCCACATCTGATAGAGGGCTAATATCCAATATATACAAAGAACTCAAGAAATTAGACTCCAGACAACTAAATAATCCTATTAAAAATGGGGTACAGAGCTAAACAAACAATTCTCAACTGAGGAAACTCAAATGGCTGAGAAGCACCTAAAGAAATGTTCAGCATCCTTAGTCATCAGGGAAATGCAAATCAAAACAACCCTGAGATACCACCTCACACCAGTCAGAATGGCTAAGATCAAAACCTCAGGTGATAGCAGATGCTGGCAAGGATGTGGAGAAAGAGGAACACTCCTCCATTGTTGGTGGGATTGCAAGATAGTGCAACTACTCTGGAAATGAGTCTGGCGGTTCTTCAGAAAATTGGACATAGCACTACCTGAGGACCCAGCTATACCACTCCTGGGCATATACCCAGAAGATGCTCCAACATATAACAAGAACATATGCTCCACTATGTTCATAGCACCCTTATTTATAATAGCCAGAAGCTGGAAAGAACCCAGATGTTCTTCAACAGAAAAATGGATACAAAAAATGTGGTACATTTACACAATGGAGTATTACTCAGCTATTAAAAACAATGAATTCGAGAAACTCTTAGATAAATGGATGGAACTAGAAAATGTCATCCTGAGTCACAAAAGAACACACATAGTATGCACTCACTGATAATTGGATATTAGCCCAGAAGCCACCTATTTTCTTGTCCCTGTGGGTCCAGCATTAATCCACATACCTGTTAATTGGAAAAACAGTGAATGAGTCCAAAACTTTCAACTTTTTTTTTTAACTAACGAAAGTTACAAATTGGGTTTTAGATTTTGGTGGCTACTTCCGAACAGAATGGTTGCTATCCCAAGGTGCTCTATCCACGCTCCATACATTCCTTCCCACAGCTTGTCTAACCAGTTTAGTTGGTTATTTTCCCCTCTGATTCTTTCTTCATAATCAGCTATTATAATAAAATCAGCTATGTGCCTTGATTGACAAGGGTAAAACTAACCTGAGAAGAGAAGCAGAGTGGCGTGCTTCATCTGGGTTCTGGTATTAAGGGTGAAACAGTTTTCTTTTTGAGGTAATGAGCCTCTCCATAAAATATTTGCCCAATGACTACTTCCTACCCATAAAGTGGGTATTGTAGGGAGACGAGGAAGCTATTCACACATGTATTTATGGAGGAAAGATATTTTAAATATGCTTCAACCAATAATAATGTAAAAATACCCAGGAGCCTTGTGATGTGGAGCCAGAAAGAGTCTATGAGGTGAGGTGATGTCTGCCCAGTCCCCTGTGTCACATGCAGAAATGTTTCAAATATAAAATAAACTAATAACTGAGAAGCTGGAAGGAAGGAAGGAAGGAAGGTCTTTGCCCTTAGCTACTTTAAAGGGACACAAACTGCATTTAAGTGAGGAAAAACTAGCATTTTCAGGAAAGGGAGATTTGAAGTACTATAGGAATTGCTTCGTTGTTTTGGTTTTGTTTTTATCTTGCTGTTGTTATTTCTTTAAGACAGGGTCTCAAACAGTTCAAGCTGTTCTCAAACTTTCTCTGTAGCCCAGGATGTCCTGGAACTCCTGCCTCAATCTCTCAAGTGCTTGTCCTAACATTTCATAACTAATAGGAAAATCAAAGATTTTGCAAACTACCTCATCTAACCCAATGGTTCCTGTTCACATTCTCATGTCATTCTTTCCTTCCTGAGAAAGCTCAAGCCCTGTGCTGCTGATCGGGTGGGCACCTGGCTCCATTCCAGTCTCCCTCTCTGAGTAGGGACTGAAACCCCACAACCAGAAATGGGAGAGACCCTATTTCCTGCACAAAACTTTCAAGCACGGGATCTGTATAAATAGACCACCTCAGGCCACAAGCTTGCTAAATGCAACATGCTTCTCAGTTCATAATAGGGTCTCTGGAACTCAGAAAGCATCTTCTGTCCTTAGATCGTGATGATGGTTTTTGATAGTGTTGATCATCTCTCATCTTGTGGTAAGTACCTTGGGAAGCTAGGTGTGGATGATCAGAGGTCACCCACAGGCCACAGTTTTCAAGTTTCTTGTCTCATACCCACAAAGAATTAAGAAAGGGGGTCAAGGGATAAGCATAGTGAACATAGAAAGAAAAAGTAAGAAAGAACCCTGAAAGTAGAAGGAACCTTTAGGGAGGAATACCTCCATGTTCTCTGCCCAGTGGTCTTTTACAGGTCTTATGGTGGGAACTGGTTAGAGGTTGAGGCATCTTTATTGAGACTGGTTACTTTTCAGCTCATGCTGCCCTAAGCCAGTAAGGAGCCATAATGCTGGTTCTCTATGTGTTCTCTCTACCCACAGAGAAGTGATCCAATCAAGGGAGTGGTTGCCATGGGCCCTACCTCACTGCCTAATTGGAGCTAACTCCAGTCACTGTAATCTGTAGTTCAGGGTTACTTTATTCCTCTCTGTGAATTTATCTTCCTCAGTTTGGTAAGTTTGCTTATACTGTTACCTCTGCCTGGAATGGTCTGCCACCACTTCTTCAGTGAGCAGTCTTTTTTCAAGTTGGTGTTAGAATTCTAATGATTGCTGGTCCAGAAACAATCAGGTAGAAAATTTTCAGTAAAGTGAAATTCCAATAAAGAGAGGCAGAATACCCTGACCCCAGGAAATAACACTTCCAACTCACAAGGCCAAGGCTGAAGTTCCAGACAGAAGTTCCTACAAGAAAGGTCCCAGTAGAGAAGAAAGAGTGTCTGCTATACAGAGGATGGGGGTGAGAGAAGGAGACAGAGGCTGTCTGTAGTGACTATAGACAATACAAAAACAAAGGCCAATCAGAACTCTAAGAAAACTCAACAACTTTCTAAGATGAGAAAAACTTATCTGGAAAGAACCACCTAAGGACAAAGGGTTTATTTTGGCTTGCAGTTTCAGAGATTTGGGGCATACCTGGCATGTTCTATTACTTTGAGGTCTGAGGCAAGGCAGAATCATCAGGGCAAGATGACTGTGGCAGGAGAAAGCTGCCCATCTCATGGTGGCCAGGAAGCAGGGTGATAGAAAGAAAAAATCTGAGTAGGAGTTGGAGAGATGCCTCAACAGTTGAGAACATGCATCATTCTTGCTGATGACCAAGTTAGCAGTACCCACATAGAGATCTCACAATCTTCATTGCCAACAACAGGAAATCTCTGGCCTCCAAGGTACATACAAGCTTTCATGTACCCATACACACATTATTACAAATAATTCAAATATTTTTTAAAGATGGTAGACAATATATACCCTTCAAAGGCATTATCTCAGTGCCATCTCCTCCCACTACACTCCAGTTCCTGGTAGCCCAGTGTCAACTACAAGTTCATCGGTGCCTTAATCTAGGAATGTCCTCATAATCAAATCATCTCTTAACAGAGCCACCAACTGGATCAAACATTTAACACATAAGCTTTTGGGGACATTTTATATCTAGAACATAAAATTAATAAGTCATAGAAATACAAAAGAATTGATCATTACTTTAATTACAAATCATCATGTGCCTACAGGACCAGAGTGGAGAGGAGACACTTAACCAAGTTAGGGGCAGTGAATCTGAGCCTAAGTTGTTGCTAAGGTTTATGGGAAAGATCCTTAAAAGGTTAAAAACACTCTGGGCATCCCCTCTTTCCTTTCTCGTGCCTCTTCCTTGCCAGATGTGAAGACTCCAGGATTTTTATGGTGAATTTGTAATTGTTTGGATCCAAGCTCCTTCTATCTTTCTGTTCTTACATCTGGTTTTCCTTATTCAGGAGATAAACAAATCTTTATCTTGTTTAAGTAATTTTTACTGGGTCTCTGTACTGGCAGCCAAATATAGTTTCTCTCTGATACAAGACATATAGCAAATTGTTTGGAGGCACAGAGCTGACTGTAGAAGCCCAGGCTTCTCCAGCTGTGTAGGATAACTCGTGATGAGTTGCACTTGTTGTGCACACATATGTGTGCGTGTGTGCATGTATATGTGGGGGGGACAGGGCATGTGCGTGTGTGGGTATATGTATGTATATGCATGTGTGTGTGTGTGTTCATGTACATGCACGTGTGTATATGTGGGTACATGTGTGTATGTATGTGTATGCATGTATGTGTGTGTATTTATGTGTATGCATGTATGTGTGTGTCCGTGTACATGCATGTGTGTGTATGTGGGTGCATGTATATGTGTGTATGTATGTATGTATGTATGTGTCCATGTTCATGCATGTGTGTGTGTGTGTGGAGTATAGCACACTCTGCTGCCCGTTTGAGCACCTATGTGGAGGGGAGATGAGAGAATATGTCAGAGTGGCCAGGAAAGCTCAAGGGGTGATTTTCACATGAGTGGTTTTGCCTGATCCTTCATAGGATTCATGTGTCTGGCCACTGATTTTAACATCAGTTTGAATGACAGAGTCACTCTTCGGAGCAGAGGCTGCCTGCTGCTGGTCTCTCCTCCTACCCTGCTCACTCCCTTTCTGAGCAGTCAGCCTCCTTAGTCCAGAAAACCAGGTTGCATATGGATTTTGATTGTTCAGGTTGTACACTGGCATTTTATGAAATCCTGATTAGGCTTCCTGTCTCTGAACCTCAGAAAGCCCTCTTTAATATCTTTGCAAAGGTACCTGACAAGTGCAAGGCCATGAGCTTGATCCCTGGGATCAAATCAATCAATCAATCAATCAATCAATCAATCAATCAGAAGCAGTGTCCTGGGAGGGACATCTAAAAATGAGACCTCTCTGTGATTGTCCCACACCCATTAATACAGGCCGTCTTTGTATCCCTCATTGAAATAGCACTAGAGGTGGGGTGCTGTCTAGAGGGGACATAATCTTGAAGGATATATCTCTCTTCAGTCAGAGTGGGAGAGAAGGGGAGAAAGATGAAAGACATTTGCCAGTAGCGTCCCTGGCAGCATTCATCATGGGGCCTAAATAGCATATCTCAGCAGATCTGCCTTGTCCAACACACTACAAGTGCCTGCAACAGTGGCTAGTCAGAGGTATTTGGTGCATATGTACATGTGCATGCCACGGATACTGTTCTATTACTGTGATGAAACACCATGACCAAGGCAACTTATAGAAGAAAGCATTTGATTGGAGCTAGCTTTGTTTTAGAAAATTTGTCCATGATCAGGCAGAACACAGGCAGACATGATGCTGGAGAAATAGCTGAGAATTCACAGCAGATCCACAAATTGTAGACCAAGAGAAAGACAGACACTGGGCCTAGTGTAGGCTTATGAAATCTCAAAGCCTATCCCCCAAGCAACACACTTCCTCCAACAAGTCCACATCTCCTATTCCTTACCAAACAGTTCCACTAATTGGAGACCAGGCATTCAAATATAGGAGCCATTCTTATTCAGACTACACAGTTCATATAGGGTGTATCCAGGTGGTGGGCGGGGTCTGTGCATAAAGGCCAGAGGTCAACCTTGCCTACTGTCTTCAGAAGCCATTCACTTTCTTTTTGTTTTTTAAATCTTCACATGTGCGTGGGTATTTCTGTGTGTAAATGAAGGCATACATGTACCACAATATGCATGCCATAGTCAGAGGGACTACTTGAGCGTCTTTCATGGCCTTCCACTTTGTTTTGAGGCATGGTCTCTTGCTGTTCATCATCACATTCACAAGGCTAACTGCCTCAAGAGCTGCCAGGAATTCCCCTAGCTCTGCCTCCCACTTCACCTTAGGAGCCCTGGAATTATAGATCTACACTAGTGTTGTCTGGCTTTCAGTGGGTTCAAAGGATTTGAACTCAGGTCCCATGCTTATACAGCAAGCACTTTACTGATTGAGCCCCCTGCTTAATATGTTTTTGACAGGGAGATGAACAAGCTCTTACATTACATACCACAGTTGCAATCCTATATTTTAACCTACAAAGGACATGTTATCTCCATGATCCTAGAGCACATAAACAGAAAGAAAACAGATAGTCACTGCTCCAAATGACATAACACTAAATACAGAGAGGCCAAAAGACCTCTGCACAGTCCACTTACCCAGGGGTGCTATTTTCCAACAAAGGGATCCTTCTGTATACATGGAGTCATCTTCTCCCTGGTATCAACTATACCCTTGGATATGAGCCTGCCCATGCAGAATGCAGCATAAACATGCTTCTATTCAGGGTATGCTCTTGGCAGGTCTTCTTCAGTTAGCCATGCCAGCCTCTCAATTTGGCATCTCTGTCTTCCAGAGAGTAATCTAGGCTCTTGATTCTACACAGGTGACTCCTCAGAACCTAAACCAAGTCCTCTTCAGTTATTTGTGTTTCTTTGCACAGATGTTAACATTTATTCGGATGACAATTCCCTTAAAGCTGAACAAAAGCTACAGTGTTATTCTAGTTTCATTTCTGTTGCATTATAAAATACATTGACACAAAAGCAGCTTAAGAGGAAAAAGGGGTTTATTTCAGCTTACAATTCCATTGGTGTGGGTAAGTCAAGGTAGGAACTTCAAATAGCTGGTCACATCACATCCACAGTGAAGACCAGGGAGAAATGAATGTATTCATGCTTACATGCTTATTTGCTTGCTTGCACTAAGTTCTATTTCTTTACTCTTATACAGTTCAGTGCTCCTTGCCAAGGGAATGGTGTCACTCACAGTGGACTGAGTCTTCCCACATCAACTAACTTTACTAAGACACATGATATATCTTCCCCAGACATATCCACAGGCCAATGTAAACAGTCCCTCACTGAGACTCACTTCCCAGACAGTTCTATGCTATGCAAAGTTAACCATTAAACTGATAATCACAAGTGTTAAGCTCAAGATTTTGAAGTGTGTCTTAAGAAATGAAAGTAAAAAGAGATGGTTAGGAAGTGTCTGAGAAGTAGGAAGTCTGTGGGTACACACAAGCATCCTGTAGGGTCTACAGCCTGAAAATACCAGGGCCTCACAGAAGACCCCAAGCAGCTATGTATGCAGCACCCCTGGGTGTAGTATGCATTGATATGTTTACTAAGTCGCTGGTCCACTTTCCTTTGGCACATCTCAAGATGGGCACAGCTATTTGATTTGTTCTGGCCAATGAAATGGGAATGAGAATAGTTTAAATTTTTTGCGTATGCTATAACTGAACACTACAAGTCAATTCTCTGCTTGCATGTATGAGTGTGTACATGCATATGCTGTGTGTGTGTGTGTGTGTGTGTGTGTGTGTGTGTGTGTGTGTGTGTGTAATGCACCAAGGCACACATGTGGAGATCAGTTCTCTCCTTCTACCACATGGGTCCAGGGAATAGAACTCAGATCATCAGGTTTGGCAGCAGGCATTTCCTCTGCTCCCTGAGCTATATAGCTTACTGACATCACAGTATTTCACCTTAGTAAATCTGGAAGGATCGCTGAGCACTCCTTCCCATGTGCATCCCACATGGTTCATTGTCTCCCCAGTTGCCCTGTTCTCTCCCTCAACCATCCCAGCCACTGTCTCTGCTCATCTAAGAGACTCTAACTTTCTGCAGCCTGTCAGTCACCAGTGACTATGGCCCTGGTTCCTCATGGTTGCTCAGGGACTAACCTCTCCCATCAATCCTGCTTCAGAACACAGCCCAGGCTGCTCCCTTGAGCAACTCTTTACCCACTTCTCCCTACCTGATCTTCCACTCTCCTCCCTGCCCCTCATCTGTCTCAGAGATAATTTATTCCCCCAGGGCAAAAGGAAAAAGTTGGGTCTGTCTTGCTTTAAGACTCTTTGGCAAGATCATTTCCCCCTAGTTTCCCAGCTTCAGTGAATGGCTCTCACTGCCTTTAAAATGTGACTCAAAACTCACCTCCTGCAAGGAACATTTCAGGACTGGTTGCACACGAATTGTTGCATTTGCTGCTGTGGCCCCCTGGAACTCAGCTATTCATGAGACTGTGTAAACGTCCCCTTGTCGCTGGGTTCTTTTGTTGCTGTGTTCTTTGGGTTTCTAGGCGGCCTTTTCAGATAGATTTTACACGTGGGATTAGGAGGAAGCACTCGGTGCTGACATACTGAGAAATATTAAAATAGCTTACCCTAGGAACAATAACAAGGTCACTGCCTTGGAACCTTCTGAGGCCAAAATTTCCGTTTCTTCAGGGGTTTGACAAATACACAGATCTCTATATCACAGGCTCCACAACAGGCACTGGGAACTAGCTTAGGTGACAGATTTTCTTTTCTGATGGCATGTTTATTGTAACCCAGTGTAATGGCCGTGTGTATTTATGGGGTACGGCACAGTGTTTCAGCATGTGGATATAAAGTGTATTGCGTCCCATCAGATAGCCAGCTTTCTCATCTCTTATAACTTCTTCATGTTTGGATATTTGCAGCTCCTCTCCCCTAGTTCTCCGTGAAGCACATAGAAGGCTGGAGGCTGGAGACTGGGCTCAGTGGTTAAAGTACTTACTGTACTCGCATGAAGACCAGAGTTTGGATGTTAGAACCCATGTCAATGCTAAGTGAGTGTGCAGCCCTGAGCTACCTAGTGAGTCTGGATTTGCTGAGAGAGCTTGCCTCAGTCAATAAGGCAGAAGACAGCTAACATTAAGGATGTTTGAAAAGCCATGTGAAAACCTACTATTTTATAAGCTGCATATATGTGTGAGTTTAATTGGAGTTATCCTACACCAGGAATAATGCTCCTCCAAGAAACCATAGGCTGCCCAATACAAATCTCAGTGGTAGGTGTGCAACACCTTCCCCATTGAGTAGACCAATACTAACTATTACTACTGCTCTTGCTTGGCCACCAGAACTTGGTGGTAAGAACCTATTGCTGAAGGTGCCACAAACATTGGTCACAGTCTGCAGAGGGATCAGTACTGACCAAAAAGCTTCCTCCATTCTGGTAGCTTTCATAGTACGGGAGGAGCTATGCAGGCTGCTGAGAGTGCAGAAGGGGCAATCGTCTAGTGATTTATCCATCTGTGATGTGAACCCTGTGAACTACCATAATAGCCCTGAGTGCAACACTGCCCTGAATGTTATGGGGGTGAGTAACTGCTTTCTGTTTGGATTTAAGGCTTGCTACACAGGAATAAATATATACCTGGTACTATAAATCTGGTCAAGGAGCCCATGGTTTGGGGAGTTCATAGTCCCCAGGAGTGAAGCTACTACTATTATTTTGCTAAGTGAGTATCTGATCAGAGAAGGTGTGTGTGTGTGTGTGTGTGTGTGTGTGTGTGTGTGTGTGTATGTGTGTGTGTGTGTGTGAGTGACTGTGTGTGCATGTGTGTGTATGTGTATATGTGCAGTAGATGGCAATTAATACAGAAAGTCACAAATAAGGAGTGGGGGGCCACACAGAACATTTTGGTACAGCATTGGGCCTGCTGCTGCCAGTGGCCTGGGCTGCCCTAGGAGCCCAGCTGAGGTGCCCTTCCTCCCCATGTCCCTTCCCCTCCCCTACCTCCCCAGTTATAGATCCATTCTCCATTGTATTTTTTATCTAAGACCCATCCTGTTACCTTCACACTGAACAACTTCTCTCCTCTTTTCCTAATCCCACCCTTCTCTCCTCCCTAATCCCATCCACAGTAGGATAGTTGAAAACAAAAACAAAACAAAACCAAGGTGCTTCAACCCATCCCATTTTAAAGAAAACATATGAAAGACACACTAAGGCTCTTCCTCCCTGAGTGCATGCTTCAAAACATCATATTATGCTCCACAAATATATACACTAAAAAACATGCACACACTCACGGAGGAGAGCTAAAAGCTATGAAGTAGGTCACCTAGGATTAGAGTAGTGAACTGAGAAAAATGACACTCTGCTGCCCAGTTTGTCTGCTAGCTAGGGAGTCACATGATTCCCTAGTTCATAATGACATTCATGCTGTTGCCTTTGTCCTTCAATGTGCCATCAACTACACCTCTCCTGAAAGGGAGAAAAGGAGGGAGGGCTGCCTGAATGAATCAGCAAAGGAAGGAGGGCAGGAAGGAGGGAGGGAGGAGAGAGGGAGGGAGGAGAGAGGGAGGAGGGAGGAGAGGGAGGAGGGAGAAGAGGAAGACAGAGGGAGGAAGAGAGGGAGGAAGGGAGGAGGGAGGGAGGACAGAGGGAGGAGGGAGGGAGGACAGAGGGAGGAGGGAGGGAAGAAGGAGGAGGGATGGAGGGAGAAAGACTGAACAGGATGCGTAAACAATGCAGGAAAGACTGAGATGGGCCTTTGCCCAGATCACTCTGTAGTTCACCCAGTCTTCTCTGCCTTGGGATCTCCGTTCGATTGCCCTCAAATCCCTTTGTGTGGTTAGGTTTTTCCTTTTCCTGAGGTTCCTGACCACACGAAGCCACTTTCTAAGACTAGAGTTGCTGACTCTCAGGATCTGTAAGGTAACTGACAAAGGAAAGGAGAACTCATCTGAATGCATCCCACTATCCACTCTGCGACCTTGGATTCTCTGTTAGGCTTTCATACACTAGCTGAGGTAAGATTCTTAAAATATTAACATACCCCAGGCCTCAACACAGTATAATGTACTGGAAGTGATATTTACAGCAGCAATACCCACCAGGGTTACAAGCCAGGACTAAGACATCATGTAATGAAAACCCACAGCCTTCCATCTATGGAAGCAAAACACGAGTCTGAACTCAGATCCACTCAGATTTTCATAAGCCCCAAGGACAGGCAGGTTATGCTGAAGTGCAGAAGAGCCTCAGCAGGAACAGCAATGACTTAGTCTCCTTGCCTTTCCTCCATCCCGTCTTGCTGTGCACTGCAGGCTGTTGACCGCAGAAGACTGACAGGGTATGAGGTCACCTGAAAAGCTTCCTGGACTCTCCCTTAGCTTTGTTTCCTGCAGGGTTGAAATAATTCCAATAGACAGAAATTTAAGTAGTAAGAGGGAAGGAAGGAGGGAGGAAGAGAGGGGAAGGAGGGAGGGAAGGGAGGCAGGAGAGGGAGGGAAGGGGAGGGAAGGAGTTGTAGAGGTAGAAGGAGGTTTGAGGAAAAGGACAAGACTACAGTCAGCTGGTTTGGAAACTGTTCAGAATCTTTTACTTCGGGTCACACAGGCAGCTCTGTGTTGAGCAACAAAGGTCCTGGTAGCTAATTCGGTTGTAGTGTTGATGGACACGTAATCTAAGTTGGAAAACCGCTCACAGTCGCTCAGCCTAGCAGGGCCTCTCATCCCTGACACCCTCAGGGTCACCACTCACAGTGGACTGGAACTTCACGTCATCTCCTCAGGTCTTGTCTGGTTTCCAGAACTGGATTAAGAGTCCCTTCTAGGACCTGTGCTTTTCTGAATATGTGGGATAATTTTATTCTTTGATAATACAAGGGCACTTGGTATTACTCCCCTTTCCTGATGTTTTAGAACCTTCTCTCTTCTCTCCTTGAGCTGCCAGTGGCCTCTATTGGCAGCTTGGAGCCAGCACATGCTCCAACACTAGTGTTCTAACCATGGAAATAATTGCCTGGTTAAGGTGAGCCCTGCTAAACACCTTGAATCTGGAAAACAGTGTCAAGGCTAATGAGTCCTAAGCAATGTGGGGATTTACCTCCACTGAGATGCTGGAGCCATGCCTGGCAAGCCTACTACTAGCTCGCCAGCTAAAGAGTCATCTCTCTTCCATTTCTCCTCCCAGATTCCATCAGACACCAAGGCTTGTCTTGGCTAGTACTACCGAGATATTAGCCAGTGCTGTTTCATCCAGGGCATCCCTGACCATAAGTATCTGTGAAAAATCAAGAAATGTGACTTTATTGGTCTTCTATGCCCTTAAAGGTCACCAGACATGACTGATAGGGTCTGCTCTGGCCAGTAGCGTAGACAAGCCCTTAGTCTGGCTCTGAGTTTAGTCTTCTTAGGCTCAAGTCCAAGTTCATGCATGCTAACCTACAAGGTTACTAGAAAGCTAAGTTCCCTGAACCTCCCTTATTCATAGGTCGGATGTGAGAAGCCTGTGCATAGGCCACAGCAGGTGATTAATCCTGTTTATCATTGCTGCCTCCCTTACTCTTGGAACATGTTATAAACTGAGTTAAAGAAACAGTAACTAAGCTGCACATTTAGTCCAACCAAATATTAGCGATTAAAACAATAGGTTCACTTTTATAGAACAGGGGCTATAAGCCACATTCCAAGCACTGTGACAGGGGCCCAGTGGGTGTCAATGTTAATTCATGTTGTCAACAATGTTCCGTGTCAACAATGTTAATTCAAAGTTGGAGAGAGTAACAGACATCCCAGAGACAGTCAGGTATCCTTCCACTCTTATTTATTAAATTCAGTGTGTGTGTGTGTGTGTGTGTGTGTGTGTGTGAGAGAGAGAGAGAGAGAGAGAGAGAGAGAGAGAGACAGAGAGACAGAGAGACAGAGAGACAGAGAGAGAGAAAGAGAGAGAGAGGACCAAGCTCAGCTTGCCGTGTTTGGAGACAGGCGCTTTACCCACGGAGGCTCATTGCTCACCGCCCCTCTGCTGTCTTGATTTTTTTTTTTTTTTTTTTTTTTTTTGAGATATAGTGTCATGTATACCCTAGACTGCACTCAAACTCACTATGTAACCATGGATGACCTTGGACTTGTGATCCTCTGGCCTCTACCTTCCAGTGCTGGCGTTACAGTTCTGTCTCTATGAACTGGGGTGGGGTTGGGGGAATGGGGGGCTATGAATAGCAGATTGTTGTTGAAGCTACGTTGGTCATTTTATTTTCCCCACGGACAAACTGTCTAGAGACAATGAGAATTGTGGGTCACCAGACACCAAAACACTTACTGCCTGTCCGCTGGCTCACAATGCTGGAACTGAACCTTTGTTTGCAGATTCATTCGGTCTGCGGCACGTGATTGCAGAGGGAGAGGTGGCCCGAGTGTGCCTAAAAGGTTTCTAAGAACTTAGATGCACCGCCCCCCGCCCCCCAACTCTCTGGATGCAATTTCCTGGGAATGTCTGCTTTATCTGTAACTTAGCCTCCCTATGAACCAAAGCTAGCTACAGAAATAAATAAATAGCTCTGCTCTCTTGCCCTGTGAACCATTTGGCTTCATCTGGGAGTCTGTTACTATCTGCTCTGAGTGTTGGTAGGCTCTGTTTGGTGTTGGCCACACAACCCTGCCCTGGGCTAGTTCTGTTCTTGCTGGGAGGTTGTGCCTGATGGAAGCAGGCCTCTGGACCACACAAGGACTTAATAAACTGTTTACCTCCACGATGGTGTCCAGGCCACTACGCCCGCTGTGGTCTACCCCACCTTAATGACCGGATCTCGGCAGCTAATACCCCTAATCAGATACCTCTGAGCTGGCTGGAGTTTCTCTCTTGGGTCTTCGAAGCTCTGCTTTTCCCCCTGTCACCTCCATTCTCCCTCCTTATCCTACCTAAACTTTCCATCTATCCGTTCTGAAAATGCAAGAATCCAAATGTTGCATCCTCCGAGTCGTTTTTAGTAATTTCTTTTATTTCAGTATCCACAGAGTTTGGGACTGTGTTATAAGCAGCAACACCCACCTCTGAGTTCCAGCTGTCACTCCAAAGGAAAGGTCCAGCTGTCCCCTCTCAGGTAGGGTCATGATGTCAAGGGTCTATGGCCTAACGGCAAAGAAAGTTTGCCACCATTATCCTTCTAGAAGGTTTATGTATAGACTTGCCACTTGCACACCCTAAGAAACCGCTTCAGAAAACATAGTCTGAGGCCAAGACCCCCAGTCAGCAAGGAAGAGGGAACGACCTGTGTGTGCAGCTTGTCCTCTCGGGAGCAAAAAGCCTGGCTCTAGAGCAATGGGGCCCCTGCACTCTCCCTGCTTGCCTCCTTCAGCCATTGCAAGGACGCTGACAGCCATAAAAAATCAGGCCTGTTAACAACAGGGAAGATCACAGGCCTTGATTCCTGTCGAGCTCCTACAATAACAGCTACCATCTGGCTCCCCATCACAGCCCAAGGCAGGGCCTGATTTATGGGGCAGCTTGGGTCAGGGAGTGGGCCTTGTTCATTGCCCTTTCCCCCACAAACACCCCAGTGGGCCAGGCCTGGGAGAGGGCCACTGCAGGTCATCAATAAATCCTGGGCATAAAACAATGCAGAGGTTTATTAAGGGAGCTGAGATGGAGACGGATGCGAGTTATTCTGGTTACATGCCCAGCTATCTTCCCCCACACAGTTCAAAGTCTGTGCGCCCTAATGCATTTCAGCAGCCAATAAAAGTTCCCACTGCGTTCTCTCCCTCTCTCTGTCTCTCTGTCTCTCTGTCTCTCTGTCTCTCTCTCTCTCTCTCTCTCTCTCTCTCTCTCTCTCATCCATAGGGCTTATAAATGATGGATCAGGAGGTGTGAAAGATACATAGCATCTCTAAAGCCGTGAATTACCTCAGAATAATTGGTCACCAAAGGAAGTCAACTGCAGTAGACGCTCACCTCTTTATCTAGCCCAGGGTTCCCTTGTGGGGATGGAAATTTTTAAAGTAATCTAAAATCAAACTTTGGATCTACCCATGGTGGATAAAAGTGACACTTTCAAATGCTTCTGTGGCTCTGAAGTGGTGCCTTTGCAGAGAAGGCCAGACAGGATGGCCATGAGGTTCACTCTATAGGTAATCTGGAGAGGTCTGGTCTTTATCCCCTAGAGGAAGCATTCAACCAGAACTCTCAGCTGCTGGCCATTAAGCCCTGGAGGGCTAAAATGGTGTTAGCTGGAGATTAAATTAAATTGTATTGACATAATGGGATCTGATGAAGAGGAGCCTGGCCAGGGTTGAGGAAGATGGCTGTGCTGTGCCGTAGATACTAGCTGTATCCATGAGACCCTGAGATTCAGAGGACTAACATGCATTCCTGAGCACAGTATTACTGAGGATGTTCTGGCTCACTCTAAGTGCCTAGGAAAACACCTCTTATATCTTATTATCTTTACCCAAGATGTTGAAAAACCACCCTCAAGGAGTTGTCTCTTATAGCCAGATGTGGTGGAACATACTTGGGAAGTGGAAGCCAGAGGATTTTGCATGTTCGAGGCCAGCTGAGGCTACATAAAGAGAACATGTCTGTGATGGTTGTATATGCTGGACCCAAGGAGTAGTACTCTTGGGAGGTGTGGCCCAGTTTGAGTAGGTGTGGCCTTGTGGGTGTGGGTTCTAATACCCTTGTCCTAGCTGCCTGGGAGCCATTATTCTGCTATCAGCCTTCAGATGAAGATGTAGAACTCTCAGCTCCTCCTGTACCATGCCTGCCTGGATGCTGCCATGTTTCTGCTTTGATAATACTGGGCCTCTGAACCTGTAAGCCAGCCCCAATTAAATGTCCTTTATAAGACTTGCCTTGGTCATGGTATCCACAGCAGTAAAACCCTAACTAAGACAGCATCAAAAAATTTAGCAATTTAGCTCTTCATATATAATGTCGCAGTCTCACTCAGTTGCTGGGGTAAAACACCTGAACCCCACCACCCAAAGAAGCAACTTGGGAGAAAGGGGGTTCATTTCAGCTTTCAGTTCTAGGTTACAGTTCATCATTGTGGTGAAGTTAACACAGGAACTTCAAACAGTCGCATCACATCCACAGTCAAGGGAACACGGAAATGTGTATGTTCTTGCTTGCTTCCCTTCTTAACACTCAGCTGACTTCTCTACTCTTATAGTTCATGATCCCTGCCTAGGGAATGGTGCTGCCCACAGTGAGCTTCCCACATCACTCGACTTAATTAGAACAATACCCACAAACATGCCCAGAGGTCAACCCAATGTAAATCCCTGTTGCAACTCTCTTTTTGGGTGATTCTAGGTTGTCAAGATGGCAGCTCTAACCTTCACATGTAGGTTACGCTTCTCGAGTCACCTTGTATATTTGTCAAAAACAACTGCTGCTTCTTCTTCTTTTTTTTTTTTTAAAGGTAATTTCACAGAAAGGAAATAGTAAACTTGGATAGGAATTGACAAATATCAGTTGCTAATGGATGTTACCAAAGATTCACAATACACAATGTGTGGGGTATGTGTGTGGGGATTGGATGGCCAGAGGTCAATATCTGGTTTCTTCTCTTAATCTCTTATAAGGAGCCCTGATTTTTCAGGAGCTCACTGAGATGACAGCTCATCTATTGACTATCTGTCAGTGAGCTCCAGAGAGTCACCTATGTCTCATTTCCCAACACCGGTTTTATAGGTGTATTTACCACAGTCGGCTTTTACATGGATACTAAGAGTACCGGCCCAGACTCTCATACTTGCACGGCCCTTAACCTAATGAATCATCTTACTAGCCATTCCTGATTTTCCTATTCATCTTTGCCCTCCCTGGTAGTCTCCAAATCTCTTGTGCTCACCCTTGACCACTGATATTAACCTGTCTTGAAGATTGGGTTGGGAATTCTCCACTACCCTGCTTCCTTACTTGCCAAAACCTGGTAAGAGCATATCCCTGGCCACAGTGTTCAAAGCCTTTGGATCTCTGGCTTTGGTCCTATAGGTACGCACACCCTCCCTGCCCCAGAATGAGTTTTTTGTTGTTGCTTGTTGCTTGGTACTAGGGAGTGAACGTGGGGCCTAGCACTTAAGCATTCTGCATCTTAGTTACAGTCCATGTCCTTTTTTACTTAGAGACAGGGTCTTGCTAAGTTATTCAGGCTGCCTTCAAGATCCTCCTGCCTCAGTCTTTTTGAGTAAATGGAGATTACAGGCTTGTGCCACCAGGCCCAGCTCAGGATTAAAACTAGTATTGCCTTTTGCTTTTGAGTTTCTAAGGCACTTTGCATATGTATTTGCCCTCATATAGTAAGGGATTTATTTCTAATTCTAGATATTCTGACCATCATTCCTCACGATGCATCAAAGTATTTAGGAAGTTTCAGTTGTCCTCAGCCACCTATCATCTGAAAATATGAAATGGAGCATTCTAGAAATGTCTCAGTAGTAAGGGGAAACCTCAAGCTGTCCCATTTTATCCTACCTGGCATGTGAATCATTCATCTGTATAGTATATCCACACTGTGAATACTCGCTGCACATTGATCACTAAGTAACCATGGCAACTAATAGATGAGTTGGGTCATAGTTTGCATATTCAAGGAACTCTTTTTCACTTGATAACAATGATACTGCAATTTGGAAGTATTTCCTCCTCTCGCACTCCTCTGCCTCTCCTCCCTCCTCCTCTTTCTCTTCCTCCTCCTCTTCCTCTTCCTCATCCTCATCATCATCTTCTTTCTCTTCCTCTTCTTCTTTTTCTTCTTTCTCTGTTTTGAGACAGGCTGCCTTCAAATCCACAATACAGCCGAAGATGACTTTGAACTTCTGATCCTCCTGCCTCTACCTCTCAAATGCTGGGTTTACTGATTTGTAGTACCACACCTGTTTGTGTGGTGCTGAGGATGGAACCCAGGGTGTTCCTCATGCTAGGCAGGCATTTTACCAAACTGAGCTATGCCCCAGTGCTATGGTATATTGTTATAGTTATCTATTTTAATATTGTCGTTACACTCATACTGTAAATTAAGTGTTATCATAGGTGTAGGTATATAAGAAAAACTACAGTGTCTACAGGGTTTGGTGGTCTCAGGCATCTGCTGAGGGTCTTGAAACAGATTCCTCTCCAGTAAGAAATACTGTATTCTACAACAGTTTGGGGTTTTGTTTATTCCATTGCTGAACTGAATATTGTTTCTTTCCTATGGTGAGAAAAAGCCCCCCTGGGTTTTGCACTGGGCTGAGCAGGGGCAGGACAACCTCTGCCCACACTGCAGGATCAGCCCTCTGATTGATGTGGCCCTGGGGCTTTTCCAGCAAGGTTTACCCTCCCAGCTTCCTTCCCTCCTGGTCCAGACCCCCAGGGCCTGTCTCGAAGTGCACACTGTAGTCTCTTTTTTCTCCCTTCTGGTCCCTTCCCATTCCTTCCCTGGAATCTTGGAAGCAGATAAGGGAAGCCCCTGGCAAGCAGCCCTCCCCAGGTGCTGTTCACATGGGAGAGCATCTGCCTGACACAGCTGTTGGCAGGCGGCTGCTCCTGGTCAGCGCCAACTTTGATTTATCACCCTGAGAGTAAATACCAGTAAATAAATGACAGAAGTGTTCTTCCTCCTCCAGACGCTACCCAGCTCAGCGATAATTAACTTGCTCTTTTTACTTTCCTCTTGCCAACCACAAAGTAATGACATTCCCTGATAGATGAGTTGCCCACGACTGCCTGGCTGACAGGTGTTTTGCAGTCCCATGAAAACTGGACGGCAGATGTTGAAAAGTGGGAGCTCGCAGGTCAATTTACCCCCTGCAAAATGACTTTAAAGGTTGAGCACACATTAAAAGAAAAAACACCCATATGTTCATATGAAAATTTATATCTTAGCATCCTGGTAGAAATTGGAAGGTTATCTGGAAGAAGTGGGTTTGTAGCATGCCTGTCAAGAACTGTCTAGATCAGTGGTTCTCAACCTGTGGGTCACAACCCCTTTAGAGGTCAAACAACCCTTTCACAGGGGCCGAAGGTCAGATATCTTGCATATCAAATATGACAATTCATAACAAAAGCAAAATTATAGTTATGAAGTAGCAACAAAAATAATTTTATGCTTAGAGATCACTACAGTATGTATTAAAGGATTACAGCATTCGGGAGGTTGAGACCCACTGCTCTAGACATGGTCACCCCTCTGTGCCTGGTCTTCACGTCTTTTGTTGGTCCCTGGGATGAAGGCTGAATGTCATTCTCTTGTTCTGCTGGTTTTCTTTCAATAGCCAGGCTGCTCTGTGTACATTGTGAGTTGAAGACGGATGTACAATCTTTTTCCACTTCTCTCACTGAAGGGTAAATTCAGTCACCCCAAACTCCTACCTTTTGCAGTTTCAATGTCCCTTAGCTTAAGATGTTGCTGGTATATTAAGTATAAAATGAAAACATAAGTCTACAATGCATCTAGAGCCTAGTATGTGACATATACTTCTGAGGCTGAGTCAGTAGGACCACAGGTTTGAGACCAGCCTAACTCACACAGAAAGCTCCAGGCCAACTGGGACTTCATATCATAACCCTGTGTTAAGTCCTTCCCCCTCCTCAGACGTGTTTAACATAGCTTAGCTACCTCAAATATGCATTCAGTTGGGCCTACTGCTGGGCACCACAAGAATATCACATCTTATATTGCTATCCTGAGAAAGAATTAAAATTCAATTCCTAAAGTACATTTCTACTGAATTTATATTGCCTTTGTGTCATTATAAAGCTGAAAACTCAGAAGCTGATCCATCCTAAGGCTGCTTCCGTTGGGCCATTTGACTAAGTTGAGTCTATTGGATCAGCCCCAGCTTCTCCCTTCAACATTCAATTGCATTTAGCATACTGGAATTCAGAATGCATTTTTCCATATTAACAATACTATGAATGATATTATGGAAGTGGAAATTTCTGGTTTCTTTGGAGACTCAGTTGTATCATACAATGTTTTTCTGGAAACTGTCTTAGGATGTTTTGCTTTGGTTGACATGTGGGAGGATGTTTTGTTGAGAACAGATATACAGTGTTTTACTGGAAGCTGCCTGGGAAAGGGGTATGTGATGTTTTGCTAGAGCAGGTGCTTGAGAGAACACATGGTATTTGGAAAGGGTATAAACATAACCCAACAGACAGTGGATGATGCTGTGTGGCATTGGTTCACCTTCCCACTCTTTGCTGGTCTTTCTTGGGCTTTGCTGATGCTGGTCTTCACTGACAATGCTGTGGCATTGGTTCACCTTGCCTATTTTGCTGACCATCATTTATCATGACTTCATAGAGAGAAACTCACCAAAGAACTTCTTATGATATTCCAACATCTTCTTGCCACTTCCACAGACTTGGGCTGATTGACAGAGCCTTGAGGTTTCTTTTGGATCAAACTGCCCTTGCTGATTCATAAAATGGTGTTTGCGAGTGGATCAAGCTACCACTGCTGATTCTCGTGAACTGAACTGCTCTATCCTGACAATAAAAAATTGGAATTGCCCCAAAGAACTATTTCTAAACAGCTCCACATCCTCCTTTGCCCTATTATCCTTTCCTTTCCACTACCTCTGGTGAACGGTGGGCTAGAAGGGAAGTTAAATCATTTAAAAACAATGCTCTGAAGTGTGGCACAGTCACAGATTGAAGGCACCTCCATATTGTCTCTGACTCCCTAATACTGCTACTTCCACTTGACAAAGAAGAAAACTCCTATCTAATTTTAGAGGCCTACCAGTTGCAAAGCCCAAGCTGGTTCCTTACTGTCACATGTATCTGTCTATGAATAGTGATTGTACTCTAGCTGATGGAACTGGTCATTCCACACACTATTGTGTCTCACCACTTGGGGAAGTTATACTACAAAATGGTGAAAAGACTAGTTGTGGAAGACAATATCCCAAACACTGGAGAAGGAGTAGGGGAGACACCCCAGAGGTATCCAAGAGAAAGTGCAGGGTGGAGACTTGGATAGAGACTTCCCATGGGACTTGTGCACCATCTTCCTAGGCATGCCTAGGAATATATGGTAGTAGGCTTCACAAGGATCATTTATTCCTACACATAGTTAAAAAATTCTGTCTTCAGGGTAGAAAGAGTGGTTATTATCTAATCAATGTCTTTTACCATTTAGGTCTGTGGACTAAAGTTTCTAGAAGAAAAGAAAGAAAAGAGGTACCTGTATTGAAGATTTTGGAAGGTCAGATGCCTGAATTTGGGGATTGTGGCTTGTAGACACGAGCCACATTACTTTGGGCTAGTCTTCATGCCTTTGAAAGCCATTGTCTTAGCGTTTTACTGCTGTGAACAGACACCATGACCAAGGCAACTCTTATAAGGACAACATTTAATTGGAGCTGGCTTACAGATTCAGAGGTTCAGTCCATTATCATCAAGTGGGAACAAGGCAATATCCAGGCAGACATGGTGCAGGAGGAGCTGAGAGTTCTACATCTTCACCTGCAAACCTCTAAAAGAAGACTGACTTCTAGGAAGCTAGAACTAGGGTATTAAAGCCCATGCCCACAGTGACACATCCACTCCAACAAGGTCACCTCCTAATAGTGACACTCCCTAGCCGAAGCATATATAAACCATCACAGCCATCCACCACCTACCCTGCGCCTGACCTAAAATCTTTCTGACCTTACAATGTATTCCCAGCAGACTTATAGGTCTCACCCATCCAAAAGCTGTCAGATAGCATCTGAAACCTGTGGCAGAGTTTGTCCTGCTTTGCTGTAGCCTGCCTACCTCTGGCTCTACCAGTGCAGCTAGCCAACAATTTATGACTTTTTGTATAACTAATAAAAATCTCATATAGCCATGTCAATGATGGAACATGGTATTTGGGGAAACCTGAATCCATGTTCCCAGGTCACAGTCACTCATACTGGGCTTCAGAATTAACTTATTCCTCTTGATGTCATCTGTATCAACAGAACCTACTTTCCAGGAATCTACAGTTAGTCTGGCAGGTAAACTCTAGGAGGGCGGACAGGGGTGATCATGCTCATTAGTAATCACGTGTCACACCAGCCACACACAGGCACCTGTGGGAAGTTTCTCGTGGCTCACACATACAGTCGAATACTGTGTGTGATGGGAACATTGTATGTGTGATGGGAACATTGTATGGGTGATGGAAACATTGTATCCATGATGAGAACATTGTATCTGTCATGGGAACATTGTATCTGTGATGGGATTGGGAACAGAAGCAGCCACAGGAAGAGGACTGAAGGTTAATGAGGCAAGCCTCATGACAGGCTCTGTCCTCAGACATCCCTCGAGATTTGAGAGGAAGAGTACAGAACGGGGAAGTTTGTCCAGTGAATACTAAGTGTTCTGAGCAGAATCAGCCAGTGGCATATTCAGGCCAGAGCCTCAGGGCTCTGATCCCCAGAACTCGAGATGAGAGGAGCTGACACTCTAATGGCAAGTGTATTCTCTCAGAAAAGAGCCATGCAGACTCTGGTCCAGGGATTTGTTTCTAGCATTTTTAAGGAGGCTGGGAGGGGTCCCTGGAGGAAGGAGGCTAGTGTGGGGGGACCTCAGGAAGTTCAAGTCCAAGAGTTCTGAGGTTTGTGGACTGTTTAGTATAATGGCTTGGTATTATTTCACTGGAGTGTTCTTTTGTATATTCGACTCAAAAGTACACAAAAGGCTTAATGTAGAAAATCAAGCCCCATTATCACCTAAATGTGCATTTTATAAAACAAATGAAAATGGGGAAGAATAAAGAATCCTTAAGGTACAAATAAAATATGGAGCTTATAAAGTCTGAGAGAGGCCAAGGCTGTTGGGAAAGGGTCCAAGACAGTGCCTGGCCTAGCTAGTTGTCCTGACCACTAGCAACTCCACTCAGAGGTCTTTCCAGTTAACACATGCAGGGGGTACAGTTCACTGCTTGTCCTCCGTTACCATGGTGACTCTAATTCAGTCTGTTACCTGCTTCAGGATGGTGGAGCTAAGTCAAAAAACAAACAAACAAACAAACAAACACCCAGCAGACAAGGGAGCAAATGTGAAGCAGAAAGCAGGGTGGGGGCTTTGGAGATGGCTGTCTGGCAAGCCTCTGTTGGTGGAGGGTGCCTTACATTGTTGAACTTATGGTGCTGAGATGTGCTTCCCCTCAAGATGGCCTGTCATTATTGTTTTTGTAACATTTGGATTGAAATGCACAGCAAGCAAATGCAAAACCTCTGAATCCACAGTTTTGCATCCAGGGACAACCAGCCAAAGAGATATAAATATAAATATAAATGTAAATGTGTGTGTGTGTGTGTGTGTGTGTGTGTGTGTGTGTGTGATTTATTCTTTAATAATTTCACATACAAAATATATTTCTGTCACATTTACCTCAGTCTCCTCTCCAGTTCCTCTCAGGTCCCACTTAACTCCTGCCACCCTGAAACCATGAGCTCAGATAAAGTCTTCCTTCCTGTGAGTTCTTTTCTCAAACATCTGATCACAGCCGTGCAAAAGTGAACAACACCCTTGTCAACACTTGTGAATGTCAAACTTTCTGATTCCAGCCATTCTTTTGTCTGTGGTTTCTTATTTGCATTTCCCTGAAGAGCAATATTGTCAAATACCCTTGCATATGTTTTAGCCATTGATGCATCTTCCCTGGAGACAACGTCAACTGCTCTTGGCATGTCACTGCAGTGTCTGGAATCTTGTGTTGTGGGCATTCTTTATTTATTCTCAATACTAATCCCTCATCAAATACGTGATTTTTTCTATGTGGGATGTATGTTGTCTTCTCTCTTCTCTTTTCTCTTCCCTCTCTCCTCCCTCCCTCCTTCCCTTTCTTTTTCTTCTTTTATTTAAGTTTTCTTGACACAGGCTCTCACTTTGGGCCCAGACTTGGTTGTTCTCCTTCTGCCTTGGCTTCCTGTGCCAAGGTTACAGGAGCATGTGTCTTCCCCAGAGTCTTTACATTCTCTGTGTGGAGTCCTTTGTAGCAGATATACTTTTTATGATGTCTCATTATTCAATTTTTATTCTTTTTTTTTTAAATCTCTTGCTCTTGGTGTCACATCTAAGAACCATTTGAAAAATACAAGACAATGCTTCTGTTTTCTTCTGAGGCTTTTTACAGTTTCACCTGTATGTCTTTTACATTTTATTTTAAGTTAACTTTAGTAAAGGAAGGCCTTGTGAATGCCAACCTTACTGAGTCAAGCCATTCTTTTGTCTGTGGTTTATTATTTACATTTCCCTAATGAACAATATTGTTAAATACCCTTTTGTATGTTTTAGCCATTGATGCATCTTCAAAAGACCTTCCCGTTTGTTGAGTGGCTATTCAGTTTTCAGAATGTTTGCTGAAAATCCTGTTCTTCTTCCATCCAATGGCCTTGGATCCCATCAGAACTCTGTTTACCATAGATTTGGGGGCTTATTCCTGCAACCTTGATTCTGCTTTGCTGCCCTGTTTGTCTCCCCTGTGTCAGCAACACACATTTTCAATGTTTACATGTGACTGTGTTAGAGCCACCTTGTCAGGTTTTACAAAAAGTCTTCTGGATTTCTGATGGGGAGTAGAGAGAATCCATAGCGTCTGTGAGCCATGGTCTCAATACTTTCAACTCATGTCTTTGATTATTTAACCATTCTTAACTTGAGTGAAACATTTTACACTCTTCAGAAGACTTCAAATGTCTTTGTTAAAATTGTTCCATAAACTTAATTGTTCCCTTTATTTCAAATGCACAGACATGCAGTCCATTAGTGGTTTTATTAATCTCAAATACTATAACTTTACTAAACTCTGTGTGTGTGTGTATTTGTGTATGTGCGTGTGAAGGGACTGGCCTTTATAGAGCCTGGTTGAAGAAAGAAGAAACAAAAGATAGAAAGCAGATCAGTCATTTTAAACTTAACTTTCCCCATAAGATGGGAAGACAGAAATGACTAGGCCAGCTCAGTCAGTCAGCAAATTTTCCAGCACAGGAGCGAGGATTAAAAAGAAAAAGACAATTAGACAACATTGTAGCATGACCCCAGCCAGTTCTGAGGCTGAGATGGGTTTATTTTTTCCCAGTCTGCTTTTATACCATTTTAATTGCATGCAAGTAATAAGGTCAGTTCTAGGTTGAGGAGCAAGCAATACAATAAACACAAATAGTCAAGGAACAAGCAAGACAGTAAACAAAATCCTTCCATCACTGTTTCTAAGGGCTTATCCGGATGACCAAGATATCTGAGCCTACTTTCCTGTCTTAGCCCAAAGTCATATTCATGCCTTAAGCCTACTTCTTTGTTCTAGCCCAAAGTCAGATTCCTGCCCAAGCTTACTTCCTTGTCATGGCCCAATGTCAAATTCCTGCCAAGAGGCACCAAAAAGATCTCCACATAGAAATAGGAAATAGTTTCAGTTTGGTGATTTGGAATTTCAACATGGGCTATCCTTTGATTTTTAGTTTTGTTTGTTGGTGCCAGCTACAGAAGCATAGCCATGTACATGTACATGTTAATAGACATCTCAATTGCTCTACACCTCAATTTTTGAAACAGGGCCTCACCAATTTGGATAGGCTAGCTGGCCAGTGTGCTTCCAAGGATTCACCTGCCTCTGCCTGACCACAGAACTGGGGTTACAGACAACAGATACAGTTCCTATTTTTGTGTGGGTATTTATCTGTCTTAGTCAGGGTTTGCATTCAAAAAATAATGACCAAGAAGCAAGCTGGGAAGGAAAGGGTTTATTCAGCTTACACTTCCACATTGCTGTTCATCACCAAAGGAAGCCAACACAGGAACTCACACAGGGCAGGAACTTGGAGGCAGGAGCTGATGCAGAGACCATGCTGCTTACTGGATTGCTCCCCTGGCTTGTTCAGCTTGCTTTCTTATAGAACCCAGGACTGCCAGCCTAGGGATGGCACCACCCACAATGGGCTGGGCCCTCCCTGCTTGATCGCTAATTGAGAAAATGCCTTACAGCAGATCTCATGGAGGCATTTCCTCAAGGCAGGCTCCTTTCTCTGTGATAACTCCAGTTTGTCTCAAGTTGACACACAAAAACCAGCCAGTACGTTGTCAGAGAGAAATTCATCTCCTGATGCTCATGTGGTAGGCTCTTTACTGTCAGAACTATCTCCCCGGCTCTAACCTCACTATACTTCCCCCTCAGAATTTCTTATATACAGTATTATATTATTATTATATCATTTGCAAATCATTTCTTTCTGTCTAACAGATGCATTTTCCATTTCTTTATTAACTGTCTTGCTTAGAACTGCTGGTAAAATGTTAACTAGAAGTACTGGGAACAGCCAGTCTCTTCTTGTTGCTGATCTCAGTGGGGAAGAATCTGGTTGTTTGAGATTGAGTGTGATGTCAATTGTGGGCTTTTCACAGATGTCAGTTGGGGGATGTCTCTTCTACTCCTTGTTCATGAGGCCTTTCCATCACTGTGCTAAGAGTCAGAGTTTGGTGATGCATGCTTTTCATCTGCTTAATGATAATTTTAATTCTACTGTTTCAACATTTGCATTAATAATCTGATGTTAAACCCACTCTCCATCCTGGGGATGCATCTCACTTAACAAGCTATAACATCTTATGTGACTGGATTTGGTGTGGTAACTTTGTGAAGGATGTTTGTGTCCTGTTTATAAAGACATTGACCTATAATTTTCTTTTCTTTTGATGTCTTTATTTGGTTTTAGCATCTAATTAATACTGGCTTTATGAAGTGGTTGGGGAACTTTTCCTCTTCTATTTTTTTTTTTTTTTTTTGAAGAACTATTATTTATTCTTCTTTAAATGGTTGTTAGGACTCAATGATGAAGCCTTCCGACTTGGGATTTTTCTTTGTAAACAACTTGGTTAGTAATTCAATTGCTCCTTTTGTTAGAGGTTTATTTACATTGTCTATTTTTAATCAGTTACATTATTGTCTTTCAAAAGACTTACCCATTTCATCTGTTATTTTGTATTTGGACTACATCAGTTACAGTATTCTTTATAATACATCTTATTAACATAAATTGGATGGTTGTTTGCCCTCTTTCATTTATTATTTTAATATTTAGAGGTTTTCTCTTTTTATCTTGGTTAATCTAGGTACAGCTTTTCTTTATTTTCTTAAAGAGTCAGCTTTTGGTTTCAGTGATTTTTCTTTATTATTCTCCAATAATTTCTGCTCTGTTCAGAATTATTTCCTCTTTATTGTTCTTTTTTCTAGGGTAATATCATTTACATAGCACAGGCTGAACTAACACTTGTAATCCTCCTGCCTTAACCCCCAAAGCACCAAGGCTACAGTTGTACACCGCCACACCTGACCCTTTTGTCTTCTGTGATCTAAACATTTTTAGCTACCATGTTCCTCTGAACACTACTTTGACTGTATCTCATAAGGTGCATTACGATTTTATTTTCAGTTATCTCCAACTCTTCTGATTTCACTTCTGCTGGTTGTTTTATTTGTTTTGTGGCATTTGACATGGAAGCCAAGGGCTGCTATTTGCTAAGCACCCAGTCTATCACCGAGCTACACCCCAGCACTGATTCCCTTTGAATTCCAACTCTCTAATCATTTACGGGTGTTTGCTAAATTCATACTCATTTATAAATTTCCCAAGTTCTTGTTTGTTTCTGGTTTCTACATTTATTAAATTATTGTCAGAGAACATACTTTGTATTGTGTCTAAGCATTGTTTTAGCATTTAACATGAGACTTGTCATGGAAAAAGTGCTGTGTATGTATGCCTGGAAAGAATGGGTATATAATGTATTGTGTTGTAGTCTGTTATTTTGAGCTGTTCTATGGGGTATGAGGTAATTGTTTTCTTTTAAAAATATGTTTTTGTTTTATGTATGTGAGAGTTTGCCTGTGCATCTATAGATGCACTGTGTTCTTACAGTACACATGGAGGCCAGAAGAGGGCACCAAGTCCTCTGGAACTGGCACTAGACGTGTTTGTGAACCAACAGGTGAGTGCTGAGAACCAAACCCAGGTTTTCTACAGAAGCAGCCAGTGCTCTCTCTTCATCTCTGGGTTGTCTATCCAGCCCCTTATTTAGCTGTTTTAAGTGGTTGCCATAGAATTTACTTGTACATTTCAAGAGAATTGAGTTCTAGATTATACCAGTTACAGAATTGTTCCAGGAATGAGCAAATGCATCCCTGTATAGTTAGTTACATTGCACTCCATTGTCCATTATTATCATGGCAGAAAATATGGCAACAATCATGGCAGACATGGCGCTTGAGAAGTAATTGAGAGTTACATCTTGATCCACAGACTGAGAGGGAGACACTGGACTTGGCCTGGGCTTTTGAATCCTTAAAACCCAACCCCAGTGACAAGCTTCCTTCAACAAGGTCACACCTTGTAATTCTTTCAATTAGAGCCACTCCCTGGTGACTAAGCTTTCAGTATATGAGGCTATGGGGACCATTCTTATTTAAATCACAATAACCCTGTTATTGTCTTACCAGATGTCTTAGCTAGGGTTTTACTGCTGTGAACAGACACCATGACCAAGGCAAGCCTTATAAAGGACATTTAATTGGGACTGGCTACCAGGTTCAGAAGTTCAGTCCATTATCATCAAGGCAGGCACATGGCAGCATCCAGGCAGGCATGGTGCAGGCAGAGCTGAGAGAGTTCTACATCTTCATCTGAAGGCTACTAGAAGACTCACTTCCAGGCAGCTAGGGTGAGGGTGTTAAGCCCATGCCCACAGTGACATACCTACTCCAAAAGGGCCACATCTCCTAATAGTGCCACTCCCTGAGCCAAGCAAATACAAACCATCACACCAGACATTTTTAGAGTCTAATAGAGCTTTGCTCTCTCTACTACCTTTGTGCCAAATATATCAAACATATCACATGTATCTGACATCTTTATGTGTTGAAGATCCCAAAATGCATTATGTCCATATTATTTTGAGAAAGTTGTTTATATCAGACAAGACAAAAAAAGGCAGAAAAATGTGCATTTACTCCACCCTTTTTAATTACACAAGTACCTTTGCTGTTTGTTGTATGTGACCTCACGTTATTGCAGGGTTCACATGCTCTCAGCCACAAGAATTCCTTTTAGCATTTCCTGTAAGGACAGTTAGCCACCACCAGATTCTCAGACTTCCCTTATCTGGGAAAAATCTTTATTTTGCTCTCATTCTGTAATGGCAGCTTTACTGCATATCTATTCTTGCTTTAGCTAATCTTTAGCTAATTTTTTTCATGTGAACCTTTTGAATGTGTCATCCACTGCTTTGCAGCCTCCACTGTTTCTTCCAAGAAGTTGGCTGTCAGTCTTCCTGTGGTTTCTGTCTCCTCTTGCTTGGTGCTTCTTGGTGCGTTCAAGATTTTTTTTTTTAATCTTTTCAGTGTTTTTGCTATGACATGTCTGTTTGATTTGTTTGTTTGTTTGTTTACTTTCGGTTTTTTCCAGTTCTACTTAGAGTGTTGATTTTCCCAAATGTATACATCACTTTATTTCAGCAAGTTTGGGAATACTCTGAAAGGTTCTATGTCTATAGAATTTGATGACAGGTGAAATGGCCCAATGTCCAGGAAAACACAACCTATTGCCAACTCACACAAGAAAGAATGGGCAATATAAACAGACCAATGTTTACCTGTTACATAAATGAATCAATAATCAATATCCTTCCAAAACAGAAAGCACCATGTCCATATGGATTCACTAGTAAATTGTACCAAACACTTAAGGAATAAACCATACTGATTCCTTTTGGGCTCATTCAGAAATAGATGTGAACAGGATTGCTCCTGTCATTCTGTGACTGTTATCCTAGTATCTAGGCTTTGCAGATAGCTTTTATCTCTTTGTAATTGTGTGTGTGTGTATGTGTGTGTGTGTGTGTGTGTGTGTGTGTGTACTTATGGTACTTATGTGAGCTCATGTGTGCAGGAGCCCAGAGAGGCCATAGGGGGCATCAGATCCTCTGGAACTGGGGTTACAGTGAATTGTGCTCTGCCATACCATGCTAGAAACTGAACTCAGTTACACTACAAGAGAGTTACATGCTTTTAAAGCACTGAGCCATTTCTCTAACTCCTAGAGAATAGACTTGCAAACTGCTCAGTGTGGTACTATATTATGGCAACCTTATGACATGTACCAGTGAGTAGTAGCATTGTCTGGTCAGTAGGTGGCCTGAGGGGTTTCTATCTGATTCTGTTGCTCACTTAATAGTTTCCATTTTTTCTCTTCCTTCCCTCCTCCTCCTCCTCTCTTTCCTCCTCCTTTTCCTCCTCCTCTTCCTCTCTCTCCTCCTCCTCCTTTTCTTCCTTCTCTACTCTTTCCTCCTCCTCCTCTTCTTGCTTTGTAACTGGGTCTGAGGAGATTCTGCATTTCTGTAAGCTACTCCTTTGGCTTTTCCTTGAATTCAAGAAATTATCAGTTTCTAAAAGCTAGTTTGCACCGTACACTTTAACTGCCATACCCCAAAATTACAATAACCCCATCGCACTGTTTAACAAGGCAATAATTAGTCCCCAGGCTGGCAAACCCTCCAGCCCTCTATTGGATTCTCCTGTCTGTGGAGACTGGGTTGCTACCTCATAAAACAGCACAGCAGTTACTAGGGCTTCAAGGAGGAGGCCAGAAATCTGATTAGCTAACGCCTTTCCCCTCTGTGCTTGGCATATTTTTATTCTTGGGAGGAGTATATAAAACACACTGTTTGCAGCGTTTATATTTAACTAACACCTAATAATTTACCGTTTTATGTGTAAAAATCTGTTGCCTCGGATCTTTTTTCAATTTCTTTCTAACATCTTTGTGTCTTTCTACAATAAGGCTAATCCCCATACGGTGCAATTTAAGAGTGCCCGTACTAATGACATAGCATGAGAGTAGTTCCCAGCCTCCCTAGTTATAGGCTATCTTAAATGTTGCTGCAGTCACTTATCCATAGAGCATGTTTCAAGACCCCGTGGATGCCTCAAACCATGGATCTTACTGAACCCAGTGTGTTCTTCGGTTTTCCCGTGTTTCCTGCCGTACCAAAACAGCACCAGAGTCAATCTGTCCTCTGATGTGTTTTATGCCTGCCCCCCCCCCATCACCTTTGTGTTTGGAAGCCATTATTAAGTAAAATGACGGTTAGTTACTTAGGCATCTGTTAAGCAAGATGGCTACTAAGTGACTGACAGGCAGGTAGCATATGGATACATTGAACAAAGGGGTGATTCACGCCCCGGGTGGGACAAAGTTGGATGGTGCAAGATTTCATTATGCTGCTCAAAATAGCATGCAATTTCAAGCTTATGGCTTGTGGAGTCCTGGAATTTTCCATTTAATATTTTTAGACGGCAGTTGACCACAGATAGCTGAAACCCTGTAAGAGAGGGATTATGGTTTGAATGTGAAACGTTCCCCCACCAACTCATGTGTTTGAATATTTGGTTCCCGTTTGGACTGCACTATTTTGGGAAGTTGTAGAAAATTTAGACAGTGGGGCCTAGCTGAAGGAAATTGGGCACTGGAGGTGGGCCCTGAAGGTTGCAATCCCTGTTTCTGCACCTCTTTTTGTTTCCTGTCCACCACATGTTCCCATTACCAGGATGTTAAGCCTAAGCCTGTGGAACTAAGCAATCATCAGTGGAACCCTCTGAAACCATGAGCCAAAATAATCCCTTCCTCCTCTGGATCACTTCTGCCAGGAATTATGTCAGAGATTACTCAACAGTAAACTACCTCAGTGTCCACAAAGTACCCTTTCTCAACATACACAGTGTAGGAGAATACACAAAAGTGTGCTACGAGCAAAAGCTCATACAGCAAGAACTTCTAGGACACTAACGAGACACGAGCTGAGCCATGCTCAGTGGTTAAGATGGCTCTGCCCACTCTTGCAGAGGACCTAGGATTGGTTCTTGGCACCCATTTTGGGCTGCTCCAGCTCCAGAAGGGTCAAGGAGTCAAGCTCCTCTTCTGGCTTTTTGGTACCACTGCACATGGTACAGAGAGAGAGAGAGAGAGAGAGAGAGAGAGAGAGAGAGAGAGAGAGAGAGAGAGAGTTAAAAACAAGCATCTAGACAGTCTCTCCCCAGTACATTGTGCCCAGCTGTCAAGGGCACAAACAAGACCTCATCTTTTCTCATTCCCAACATACTAACGTTAGAGTCAGTGAATGTGCTTGGTGATCCTCAGTGGGACTTTGAAAGGGACTCTCAACTCCTGTGACATTTACTCATGCCTGGTCCCTGGGGTAGGGACAGGTGGGGAATACAGAAAGTGGAAACAGGTGAGCAGACTTTAGGGCTTGCCCTTTTGCCTTCTGTTTATGAGGCGAGCAGCCTTCCTCTGTGACATGTTCTATCATGATGTGTCATCTCACCACAGGTTCGAGGCCAGGAATTTAATCTATCACAGATTATAGACTGGACTCTCCAAAACTATAAGTTCAAATAAACCTCTCTTCTGTGTAGATGGTTTGTGTCAGACATTTGATTAGGGTAATGGAAAGCTGACCCATGAATCCTCTTACCTCACAGTGTGAACCATCGCAGCATCTTTCTCTCTTCCTTTCTCTCTTTCTTTCTCTCTTTCTTCCTTCTTCTTGTTTGTTTTGTGGGCAGAGTTCTTCTATGTAGCCTTGGCTGTCCTGGAACTAACTACACAGACCATGCTGGCCTCAAACTCAGAGATCCGCCTGCCTATGCCTCCCTAAGATTAAAGGTGTGGACCACCGTGCCCAGCATCACGGTGTTTTCATAAAGACACTGATGATGGGATTATGTTGTTGGCCATCTCTTGCTCTGCATGTTTAGATCCTGTTTAACGTTTCAATCCAATGAAGGATGCCGAGGAGATGAACCAGACATTAGGAGCTCTGGCTACTCTTTCAAAGGACCTGAATTTGGGTCCCAGCATCCACATGGCAGCTTACAAACTATTCTGTAACTCTAGTCCCAGAGGATCTGACATCCTTCTGTAGCCTCTGAAGGCAATAAATACTCAAATGGTGCATAGACATACATGCAAGCCAAACAACCCATACATATAAAAATAAATTAAAATTGTTATATAATTATTAAATAAAATAATTGATGATGATAGGAAAGTGGCCAAGTGCTTAAGAGCACTTGCTGATCTTGTAGAGGATGTGAGTTTGGTTTCTAGCACCCACACTAGGCAGCACACAACTGCCTATAAGTCCACCTCCAAGGGACCCAATGCCTCTTCTGGTCTCCATGGGCACTGCACACATGGACACAACATGGACACATATATTTCATTCTCTCTACTACCTTCTGCTCTTGATTCCCTCTCCTTTCTTAGATACAAGTCCATGGGGAGCTATTTCTATCTCAGTGGGAATAATTCTAGTGAGAAAGTCAGTAAGAGTGGACCGTCTAATAGACCAGGAATCATTGGCATCTCCAACTTGTGTTTGGTTGTTCATCTCATACCTTTCCAGTGCACCCCCTTCACTTGACCTCCCAGTTTCCATCAGAACTAAACAAGATGTTAAGATATTTGGGGAGTTATCCCTTTGTTCCCTCTCCCCCTCTTCCTCTGAGCCTGTCAAAATGTCATCTTCACTTGCCAATGTTAGCCATTTGAGTGGACATTCACATATGACATTCAGAGCTGTCAGGCTGGAGAGGTGGCTCAGTGGTTAAGAACACGCACTGTTCTCTCAGAGAATCCTGGTTTTTCCAGCTGCCATATCAGGTAGCTCGAAACCAGTATTAACTCAGCTCCTGGGCATCAAATGCTCTCTTCTAGCCTTCACATGCACATATGCATATAATATAATAAATAAATACATAAAGGTTTTAAGAAAAAATAAAATCGGGACTGTCTGGCTAAACTAGTAAAATTCAAAGAAATCACAGCCTGAGGAGACAGCCTAGCCACTGCCTGTGCCCGCTGAAGAGACAGCGGGGAGGTGCTCACTCAGATGAGTAGCCCTTGGCCATGACAGAATAGAGAAAATAGCTGCAAAAGCCAGGAGGCTCCATCCATGTGCTTAGCCTTGAAGAAATGAGAACTACGCAGCCCCACCAGGTGCATTCCTATTTTCAAAATGCAAATACCTCTGGGGAAGCTGCCACTGATTCAAATCTCTCCTACTTTGGTGTGAAATAATTTGTTAGATAACTTTCTGATCTGGTTGCCAGCTGAGAACAGGCCCCGAGGGGGAAAAGGAGGGTACAGGCCAAGTGACCAAAGGGGGACACCATAACCCACCAGAACACTCAGTAGCAGACAAAGCTAACCTGAGATATAAGAGGAACTTACGGGAAAGAATTAAGATATAATATTGGAAGATATGTGGAATGACTGGGAGATCAGCTTCTGAAAATGAAGAAAAACAGAGATAACAGCCAAGAATGCAGGGAAGCTCCCTCTCCGTACATACAAAGACTGTTTGACACACAGCCAGAGAGTCTTCTGTGGGCTCACACCACTGAGGCATGTCACCCCTACACTTCATGTCTCTTCAGTCATAGCTGTGGGTTCTCTATGTCACTCCTTTAAGAAGCCACACCCAGGGCTAGAGAGATGGCTCATCAGTTAAGAGCACTGACTGCTCTTCCAGAGGTCATGAGTTCAGTTCCTAGCAACCACATGGTGGCTCACAACCATCTGTAATGGGATCCGATGTCCTCTTCTGGTGTGTCTGAAGACAGCTACAGTGTACTCACATATATAAAATAAATAATTCTTAAAAACAAAAACAAATCCACCCAAATGACCAAATGAGAGTATGACTGAGCTGAGCACACTGTGAGACCCCACTTCCAGAAGAAACATAGTTAATAATTAACCTGAACACAATAGAGATGCCCCCACTCCCACAGATGTTAGTGTTCCCTCCAAAGAGTCAGGGTGTTCAGCAGGGCCTGAAAACCACAGCAAATGCCCCCTACCACAAGATGGGAAGGGTGGGGTGGTAGCTTGGCCTCAGCTATAAGAACTCATTTTGTTGTTGTTGTTGTTGTTGTTTTTATATGTACCCCAGGCTGGCTGGCCTCAGTTTGGAATCTGCCTGCCTCAGTCTCCTCAGTTCTGAGATTGTAGGTGTGTGCTACCACAGGACCCTGCATCTCTTTATGTATTCAACCTGTGTGACTTCTGAGAGAGTTTATTCCTGCCGATTTTATAGATGGTAGGGAGTGGAGGAAGTTGAAGACAACCCACATTCCACAGTGGGAAAGAAATGGATGGGGTTCAGTGTGTAGCTGGTAGCTCTTTGTGATAAGCCTTTCCTGGAGTCTGACGGCTGTAGGGTGCTGGAGTATGAGTGGTCAGTGCCATAAGGTATTTGATGGTAGAATGCTGGCTGCATAGTTGGTCTTGGAAAGATGTTATTTGTTTGCTAATGGAATAGGTGACTTAGACAACAGATGGGCCCATCTCTCACAGTCCTGAGATTTAAAAGTCAGAGATCACAGTGTTGACTGGCTTTGCCTCTCTTGGCTTGTAATGACCCTCATTCCATGTGTTCTTGCCTGGCATCATCCCATCAATCTTATTAGATTAGCTGCCCATCTTAATGAGCTCTCTTTTTCTCTGTGTGTGTGTCTCTGTGTCTCTATCTCTGTCTGTCTGTCTCTCTCTCTCTCTCTCTCTCACCTCTGCCCCCAGCTCCACATGGAGTGTGTCTGTCCGAGGCTCAAATCTCCCTCTCTTCTCTTGCTGGGATAACCTTCTTGTCATTATGTTGGACTTGGCTGGATGCTAAGTCCAAGATACTCTAATTTCAACATCTTCAATCTGTTCACAAAACTCTTCCAAGTAAGAGCACAGTTTCAGTTATTGTATTTAAGACTCAGAGATATCCTCTTAGGGGTCACTTCACCACACTGTAACCACCTGTAGCCTCTGCATCATGCCTCACCTTCTCACACAGGCCAGCTCTTGCTGTTACCCTTAGCCTATGCCCCAGATCCTGGCGCTGAGAGGCAGTGAAGAACACACAAACTTTGTGTCTTTTCTCCACATCAAGACTCTCAGGACTGAGGGAGTACAGCTTCCTTATTCTCTGAGTGTGACAGAAAGAGTAACTTCATAAAGAAGCCTCCTCCCTGGAGAGGCACCATTTATACTTCAGTACACCTGTGTGTCGATAGTATTTACCCAGCTGGCAATGTCACAGTTCTAGAGGGAAGTCCCAACAGTCAGTTGTGCCTCATGAGGGATTCATTGACTTCGGGTGGCTTGGGTTCTGTTGTCACTTATGATATGATTAAGTGTTGGCCAACTTCCAAACAGCTTCGGCTGCATTTAGAATCTGAGGAAAAGAGAAAGATTCAGATAACCCCCTGTGCATAATCTGAAGACACTGGTGTGTTTTGTTTTTGATTTTTAATGTCCACAGACTGCTTTTGCCACTGAATAAAACCTTCTGGATCCAGGGGTGGGCTCAGTCGACAGTTGGCACTCTATCCAGTGTCCTTCTAGCCTCCTGGTGGCCACTTAGCACAGAGTACTCTAGTGTGCTGACTAGAGTCTGCCAGGCACCCATCTTTGAGACTCACATGCCATTCAAAGGAATATGTTGCTTCTAGAATAAATCCTTGATGGTTATCTTCACTTATGAGGCCCTCAGAGATCAACCTGGGAATGAAACCATTTTAGCACAGGGCTGGAACAGGTGTGGCATCCCTCATTGTCTAGCAGGGACCTGGGCTCATGCTAGGTTTGTCAGCCTGAGCCTCAGTTCTTCCCTTCACATAGACACCTGAGAGTCTCTCCAATCCAATTCTCTCTTTTCTCTATTATAGCCAGAGAGCATTTTCCACATGGGCATGTTCTCGTATGTTCAGGTGCACGTGTACATGTGTGTACATATGTAAGGAGGCCAGAGATCAATCTTAGATGCCACCCCTCCTAAGGTGCCTTCTACCTTGGGATTGGGGGTGGCATGGTTGGTTTTTTTGTTTTTGTTTTGTTGTTGTTTATTTGTTTGTTTTTGAGCTAGCTCATTAAGGTAGTCTGCTGGGCAGTGAGTCTCAGAGATCCTCTTGTCTCTATCTCTCCAAGCCTTGAAACTACAAAGGTGCATCGGCACTTTTACATCAGTTCTGGGAATCAAACTTGGGTCCCCATGCTGTGGTGTCCCGATGCTGTGGTGTCCCAATGCTGTGTGTCAAGCACTGCACTGACCAAGCCACTTGCCCTGCCCTAGAGGACATTTTCTGAGATGGATCAACGTGTATTCTTTCAAAACACACACACACACACACACACACACACACACACACACACAGAGTGTTTAAAATAGACCTCAGTGTCCAGGACTTTCAGCAAAGACCTGAGTAAGCATCTCACTAGAGAAGCTACATCTGATCACTCAGAGTTGCTCACCTCAAGGCTGGGTTCTGAAGCTCTAAAAAGTAAAAGCTGAAAAGGTGTCCACTTATTCTGAATTAAAGATGGGGGATTTTGCCAGATGTGCCTTCATTCAGGACAAGGAATTGTCCCAAATTCTGTGGGGGAGGAGAGACTCACTATTTGGCTGGTTGGTTAACAGCTCAAGTGCTATGGCTTTGTGGAAAATGCCATAAACTATGAAAGAAAGAGGGAGGGAGATGGATTGATTTATATAGACAAGAGAACACAGAAGGAGTCATAGCACAGTTAAAAACAGATATCACCTGCAGAGGTGGTTACTGATCTGATCAAGGATGCAGAGAGCTGGAGTTCAGGACTGGACAGGCTGCCTAGTAGATACCCGATGCAGAATCCAGGGGCTCTTGGGAAGTAGAAGCCTCAAGTATTTCTTATGGAAAAGATCCTAGTAGGCTGAATAGATTGCCAAAAATCTAAAGAAAAAGTTCCAGGGTTGGGAATGGGGTTCAGTTGGTGGAGTGATTGGCAAGCATGAGTGAGCATCCTGGAAGCCCTCTGGTGGGCATAGTGTGGTATGTCTATACTCTCAACACTCAGAAAGTAGATGCAAAAGGATCAGGAGTTCAAGGCCAACCTTGGCTACATAGAGTTTGAGGCCAGCCTAGGATACAGGAGACTTTCTCTCAAAACAAAAACTAAAAAAGCAAACAAAAACAGACAAATACACACAGCTGGTGGAGCATGACAGTAAAGAACAGGACATTGACTTCTCCACTGGCCTCTAACCTCCACATAAGCATGCACACCATGGGTTGTCATAGTGACTCTAAGGTACATTTTATGTCTAAACAGTATTTCCAAAACCAGGAACTTTTAGATGGAAAAAAGAAATCTGTGAACATTTGGAAAATGTGTGTTGCTACCCAGGAGACTGTAGAGCCTCCATTTGTCATAAAGCCTGGTGCATATCTTCATTCCTGCTTGGCCCTGGTACTCACTGTATCCCTGAGCCAAAGGGTGTACAGTGGGGGTGTCCAGTCACTACCTTTCTGCAGGGACGAAAGAGGCAGATTCAGACTTGGGCAGATCCCGGGAACAAGAAAAGCAAGCTCTAAGAGTATCAGAGTTCGAGTCCAAGCACCTCACAGGGCCTCAGCTGGGGTACTTCGGCATTCCAACCATGGGTTTTTGAGATTGGAAGAATAATTCTGCCCTTAATGAGATAGTGTACTTATGTTTCCCAGAAGCCTCCCTCTCGGCAGCACTATCCTTAACAAAAGCGTGAGGTCCCTTTTCTTCTATCTTTTTTCTTTCAGATATCAGCCAAAACTCTAATCATGTTTTCCCTGACACTCTAAGGTTTCTCTCTTTTTTTTTTTTTTTTCTTTGAAGCCCTTCCTGTCTTCAACCATGCAGTGGCTTGCTACCTTCATTGCCAGCCTAAATCCAAAAGGTATAATTTTCTTTCTGTCTCCATTAACAGCTTGCCTGCCCTGTTGTTTTTCTTTCAAACTCTAACAAAATGATCTTCCTTGGACTTCCTTCTTATTCTGTTTTTAGGTTGTTTTGTTAACAAGACTAAGAACCCCCTCCCCCTCCCCCCCACTCTCCACTCCCCCCACCCCCGGCCAAGGGAACCTTAATTTCCCTGATAACACTGAGATAGGCCAGGGCCTGGGTCATTGGTGACTTGAGACTTAAACCTGAGCTCCTGTGGGCATGAGACTTGAGTCCCTGGCTCATCCATTCGCTTTCCTTAAAATTACCCAGAAATTGCCTTGACTACTTAGGCTGGGGGAGGGTCTCTGAAGCTCCCAAGCTCACTAGCCATGTTGACACAATGTTCACAATTCCCAGAGCCAGATACCAAATTGCCAGGTAGAGGAACAACTTGCAACTATGTAGCTGTGAAGACTGGCAAGATGGAGGCTTCTGAAAGGCCCTGCAGTCTCTGTCCTCCAAAGATGCTGCCAGGTTACCCTTGTGATTTAAATTTGTTCCCTCACAAGCAGTGTGCAAATGCTATATTCTATTCAAAGTAGCCCCTGAGACAAAGGTGCCCAGACAATGCAGCTGAAAAGATTTCATCCACGCTGCGGGATGCTGCTGTTCTCCCAGCAACCCCTTTCTTATTCAAGCACTTTTGGTGCTCTGTGTCCAGCAGATTCAGTTTAGGGACACAGGCTGCTGGCAGTCCCCATGGTGTTTGGGGTTTTTTTCTGTTTGGGAGAGTGTTTATGTGTGACCCTTCTCCCCCACGTGTGAGCTGAGAGCTGAAGCTCTCAATGGGCACATTTGCAACTTCTCAAAGGGAGGAAAGACAACCCCTAAAAGAAACCGGGATGTTTACAGAGAAGTAACCCTTGTGTCATTTTCTCTCCCAGGGAGGTCCTGCCTTGATTGCTAATAGTTGTGTACTTTAGCCATGTGTGGCATAACCCGTGGTTGAGGCCCTGAGCCACAAGGTTCCCTCCACCCTGCAGCTTTCTTTCAACCGCACAGAATACAGCGAGGCTCTGCCGGCTGGGCCCACCCAGGGAGCAGCCCAAACCCTCCTGCAAGGACCTCCCAGTCATCTCCACTCCCCCTGACCATCCCACAGCTGCTCCCCACCAGGGAGGCAGAGCAAGCACCTACCTTCCTGCCCAGGAAATTTCTCCTGCCTTTTACCCCAGATCAGGGCACAGCGACCACAAGAACCCTTCCCACGTCTTTCTCTAGGCCAGCAAGTGGATACAACTCAAAGGCTGTAGGGAAGTTCAGGAAAGGGAATAGACAGGGAGGAGGTTACCAGGGTGTGACCTCTACCTCACCCCTAGACAAACTGCACTGACACCCCAAAGAAAGGTGTCCTAGGAACTGTGGGGCATTTAGAATGATGGACAAATGTGAAGATCTGTCCCTGGAAGCTAAAGACAGGCAGGAAGGAGGTGCCAGCAGGACCAGCCAGGCATTCTTGCCCCAAAGACTATGAGGGAAGGATCTCTATTTTATAAAAATCACCCAGGTTTAGTTGGAGCCCTCTTCTGACCTACACAGGCACCTGTACACACTTGTGTATATACACACACCCACATAAATAATAAATAAAATTAAAATTTTTTAAATAATAAAATATCAGGTTGTAATACTTTGTATAAATAAAAAAACAGAGAGGAGAAGAAAGACAAATTAAGAGTACTGGGGTACTGAGTGTAATGGCTTTCCTAGGGTCCAGCAGTAAAGGAGAATATTGGCTTGCAACACTCTCTACCTGCCAGCGTAGGTCAGTCTTTGTCAAAGAGACCTGTGACACTTGTCACAGTCCTTGTCACTAGGTCACATTCTAGAACCCCATCTTACTGCACAGCATGTCTGGGGTAGAACCTGGCAATTCACATGGTTAACAAGTATCCCCGGGTGAGTCTGGTCATCAAGTTGGGAAAGAGCTGTGATAGCCAGGGGTTGAGCAATCAGAAAAACTGTGCTTCAGCACACAGCTGTTGCCACTTTCCTTGTGACCTCAGATCCTCCTCTCATCCTCCTCTTTCCTTCTTCCCCTGCAGCATAGACACCATGACCCAGCTGCCCTCATCGGATGGTTGTGAAGATCATTAAGGGTACCAGGTACATAAGCTGCTCTACAGGGTATATCACCCACGGCAAGAGGTAGAGGAGGAACCCTCAATACCAGATCTGTAGTACTTGTGTGTCACCTAGTCAATGAGAGTAAGTCTGAATTAAGCATCATCTGCTTAACTGTTACTAGGGATCTCACGTGTCTGAGGCTGATCTTGAACTTGATATGTAGCCAAGGATGACCTTGATCACCTGACCTCCGGCTTCTATCTCCCCAGTGCTGGGATTACAGGCATGGGCTACCAAGCCCAATTTATGTAGAACTGGGAATGGAACCCAGGATTTAATGTGAGCTAAGTAAGCACTCTACTAACCAAACCATATTCTCAGCCTGGTTATGTTTACATCTTGGCGTCTATACCCTGCCCCTTGCTCCTCTAGCTAAATCTGGTCCTACTGATACTACCACTGTGTGATGGTGTTCCATCTCTACAGCCAACACTGGTCCCAGCCACCATCTCTAACTGCAACAGCCTCGAACGGTGTCCCTCTCTGACCCTACCAAGCCAGCCATTCTCTAACGCACAGCCCTGCTGCTCTTTTAGCCATTATATTTGCCATCTCCTCCAATAGCTTTCCATTACCCAGATCAGCCCAGCATCAATGCCATGGCTCTCTAGGGCTCCTTCCATCTGGCTGAGGATTCTTTCTCTCCAGCCTCCACAAGAACACTGTCCGTAGGGCTCTACTTGCAATTTAATTATGAATTATTTGGGATGATTTTGGAGTCCTGAAGAAACCTTTTGTAGAATCCGTCAGACTTGGGATTGATTGTTCATGTCTGTGTCCATCATGAGGCAGCAGATACACCTCAACAGAGCTAGAATGGGTCTGCCTCCTCAGGAACAGTGACTGTACTGGGAGTCAAGTTGTGCATGAGAACTGCACAAAGCATCATCTGCTTAACTGTGGGAAGTACCCTCATCACATTCACTTTAGACCCACTGTAGCACTTCAGGCAGCCATTATTGGCATTGCATGGTGTGTGATAGTAGGTGCAGAGCAAAGCGAGCACCTTGTGTGCTAGAGCCTGCTCTGTGGTGAAGTCTCCTGATACAACATGGATGAACTCAGACAGAAATGCTGTGGATTCATTATGCATTTAATTGTGTTAAGAAATCTTTTGCTGAAGCCAATTTTTGGCAACCCTAGCCCTCGGGTGCAAAGCTCTACAGTCCACAGTTTAGGATCTCTAGGGCTGAAGAAGTAGCTCAACATTTGAGTGTGCACTGCTCTTACAGAGAACCTGAGTTTGGTTCCACCACTCACTTCCTCAGCTCACAGGCACCTGTAATTCTAGCCCCAAAGGATCCAATACCCCCTTCCTGGTCTCCTGAGTCACCTGAATTCATGCAGAACCCACAGAAAGACACTTACACATACACAATTTAAAAAATAATTAAACCTAGAAAGAGGAGATGGCTAGGCAGTTAAGAGTACCTGCTATTCTTCCAGATGTGGGTTAGATCCCCAGGACCACAAGACACTTTAAAAATATCTCTAATTCCAGTCTAAGGGGACCCAACAACCTCTTCTAGACCTCTGCAGAATGTCACCAGATGCGTTTGATAAAGAGGCTGTAAAATCAATCTGACCTGTCTGTTCTATGTCCCAGTTACTCCACCCAATCCTGGGGCATAAGCTTTGGAGTCACTGAGGTTTGTGGGGCCTTGTAGCAGAGACCAGAGACTGACTATTTATTCGTGTGTTGAGTCCTGAAAGATATGTATTTCCAAGAAAAAAAAATTGTTTAGGAAAGACTAGTGATGTCCATGCTTCATCTACATGCTCAGATAGCAGTTTAGCTAGGGTACCCTGCTGTATGGACAGAGGCAGAGCAAGCATGTCTTCTCGTTTAGCTGCTCTGTGAAGAAGTATGTTCAGATTTCCAGAGTAACCCAGTGAAGTCTTCATAACAGGACTATTTGTGGGTTTTACATAGTTACACACAATCCCAGTTCTGAAAAGATTAAAGTGCAGCCAGACCTGCTCTGATAACTGTCCTGACTTTTTACCTTGTATTGAGCCACTGCTGTCTAGAGCAAACCCCCAACAGCAGGTTGTTTAAACCAGCTGGAATATGCATAGAGACCTCTTCAGATTGTTACACACTAGGATGGCTAAGAGGTGGCAGCAGGGTCAGAAGCTACACCTCAAGCCATGTCCTCAGGCTGCTGGTGGTGCTAGGCTGTGAAAAGTGCTCATCCTTAAGGGTGCCAGGGCTAGTCAGTGTGCCCAGAAGGGAGTGACAAAGGAGGCCCAAAATCCTCTAAACAGTGCTTATGTCATTTCTAGAATATTCTCTGATTTCTACTCGAGGTTCCTACACCAGCTGCTTTGTCTTCTATGGGATCAACCACTCCCAGGATAGATAGAGATCTCTTAAGGTCTCAACCAACCTTGACACTGCCTCCCAACTAGAATAAAATGATGTTTTCAAATGTTATCCACTTCCCATGGCCTTTCCAAACTCGTCAGTTGTTGATTTTTTTTTTTTTTTTACAGAGAAAATAAACAAACAACTTGGGAAAAAGGAAGTTAGCCTACATGGATCATTCAGTTTTGTTGGTTTTAAAACTTGATGGAATTTTTGTCTTAGCCCAAAATATCTGCTGACCTTCTTGCTATTCGAAGCAACTCTTCTTCCTGGCACTCACTTTGTTGGAGAATTTGTAAAATTGTAGCCCAAGAAGTTTGTGTTTATGTCCCAAAACCAGAATAAATAAATAGCTACATGATATTGAAATCACCTGTCAAAATACCCGCTGCAGTTCTGGGACACAAAGAGAAGTCTGTCCCATGATTGGCTCGGGAGCTTGAAGAATTCAATAGCTGTTTATATCATTCAGTTTAGAAAAAAAAAAAAAATAACCTGTAATTACTGCATTTTAACCCCAAGGCAGCCAATTATTTCACAAAAAAGCTCTCTCCAGGAAGCCAGACATTAGCCTGGCTAATTAGGCTGACATCACTTTGCTCTTATCACAGTGCAGATGGACCCAGCCTGAAAAGGGTCCTGCCAGCAAGACGCGACTGTGGGTGGCATGCATCGTGCACTGTTCTGCCTTTTACTGCTTGGTTTTATGTGTTCCTCAAAGCAGGGTCCCTTTCTAAGAGATGGACTTCCATCCAGCGGAAAGAGAGGCTTGCAATTGAGCCGGTCTCCTTTATTGCATAAGGAGGAAGCTGGGAAAAAAGAAGAGAGGAAAGGAAAATAGCATGGTTATAATCTCTTCTAAACATAGGAAATCATTCTTTGCCCTGTAGGAAGGGGGCTTGTTGTTTTAGCCCATGAGACCATTCCCCAGCCCCCTTCGCTGTGGTACATTGGGTAAGAGGTCAAGCAAACTTGGGAAAATAAGCCCAAGCTTGAAGAGTTCTTTCCTCCTGAAGAATCAGGTGTGTCAAGTCTGGGAAGATGGTTTGTTTCATAAGTGCTTGTCACACTATCACAAGAACCCAAGTTTGATCCCAGAGCCCTTGTAAAAAATGCCCCATATGTTAGCATGCACCTGCATCCCAGCATAGAGGATGTAAAGGCCAGAGCATCTATTTCTAGGGCTCCCTGTTGAGGAAGAGACTGTCTCAAGAATCAACATGGGGTCAACCCCTAGTCTCTATATGCACATACACTCATACACATACATGTGTTGGTGTGCTAGACCCTCACCATCATACAAAACTTCTCTTGAATCCGTGGCCTCCAGGTTTTTGTCTCAAAAGAATGAAATTCAAAAGAATGAAATTTATGGACAAAGGCTGATGGGAGTTTGGAAGAAAAAGGCAGCATGCCTCTGGAAGGGGCATCCAGCTGCCAGTCTGCAGGCTTTTAAAAGGCTGACAGAGAAAACTGGGCTAAGGCTGGGGGAGACAGTAAGCTGATCTGTCCATTGGCCCAGCCACTATCCAGGTGTCCCCACTCAGTTCCAAACCTGTCCTCGTGTATTCAAAGCAAAGATCCATAACAGGAAATCAAGACTCCTCTGGCCAGAGCAGAACCAAAGGCATTTGGCTTAAACACTTCTGGCATCTATGGCCTTCAGTGAGAACAGAACCTCCAATAGGGCCAGAACATTTCTGGCTTTCAGCCAAACTAAAAAAAACAAAACAAAAACAAAAAACAAACAAACAAACAAAACAAACATGTTCATGTCCAGCGTCCTCTACCCTAAAACTACCAGAGTTGTTTCTAGCTCCTGTCCTCATTGGAGACAGCCTAAATATCTTAGCCAAACTGGCAAGCTCCAGGTTCAGTGAGAGACGCCTTCTCAAAAATTAAGGTGATCAATTGAGGAAGATACTCAACTTTGGCCTCTGGCCTCGAGTACATAGCTGTGAGGAAAAGACTCCTCCGTGAGACAGGCTCTTCGCTGAAACATGTAACTGAGCAGCAACTAAAGACTAAAGCAGGGGCATCCTAGGAAGGACAGGGGACTCAGAACAGTGAGGACACCAGCCTGAGCATGGCAGGTATGGTTCATTAAGGGCTGAATGGCAGCTGAGAGGGCCAAACCTATAAAAGTCATAGAGAGACAAGGGACAGAGGTGCACACCTCCATATAATAAAGGCTATATGCAAGAACCCACAGCCAACATCAGGCTAGATGGAGGAAAACTCGAAGTGTTTCCACTAAGGTCAGGATCAGGAGAAGAGTGAACACTCGCTCCACTCGTAGTGACTGAAGTCTTAGCTGGAAGAGTTAGAAAGAGGAAGCAGACAAAACAGATACAAGCAGGAGAGAAGCCAAATGTTCCTGTTTGCAGAAGACAGAAGTCTGTCGTAAGACCCTAGTGACTCTGTCAGCAAACTTTTAGAGCTGATAAACACTTTCAGCAAAGTGGGAGGAAATTAACACCCGTATCAGTAGCCTTTTTATACACTATTTTTCAAACACAATGAAAAAGAAATTGGGGGGAGGGATGTGGAAATGCCATTCACAATAGCCACAAAAATAAATAAAATAAAATAAAAAACACCTGGGAATAAACCCAATCAAGAAAACGAAAGACTTCCACAAACACTTGGCTTGAGAGATTGAGGAAGACACTAAAAAGGCTTTTCCTGAACTCACTCTTAAAACAGAACATTGAGAGAAGAGTGGGTGGTAGGAACCCAGGCACAGACTGGCACAGACTGGGTTCTTCCTGTTGGAGCCTTGGGACTTGTGAGGAACAAGTGAAAGAGATACATAGACACATTTTTCTTAGGTATAAGCACAGAGGCTAGATCTGATCTGCAGCAACTGGCCCAGGATGCCAGTCCATGGCCTACAGAAGCCATCCCAGAAAGCCAGGCTTGCAGGAAGTCAGACCCTGTCTCCAGTAACAACCCCTGTAATGATCAGTCCCAAATCAGCTGGATTTGAATTACTAACTGACAAGTTTCCTCACTTCTGTCCTTACTTCCAGCTTAGGAGCAATTAGAGAAAGCCAGGCAGGTTCCCAAACCCATCACCAGCAGCCTGTACTTGGAGAGCACCTGGAACCTCCCCCATTTCCACTGTAAACTTTCTCCACTTCTCTGCTGGCCTTTGAGTAGCTGCCAAATGCAAGCCCTGGCGGCCTACTCCCTCCCCGTAGCAAATGTAGAATAAATAGCCTTTGCTTGCTCTCCTTGGGTGGTCTCTGTTTATTCCATACCGCAGTCACCCACATCTTTGTTCATCCTACGAGAAAATATTTACATCCGCAGACCTGCTCATTTGAATGTTTGAGGTTATATTTACCATGAATTCGTATGCTTCGACCACAAGTGGAAAGACACAACTGGTACCTATTGGTTCTACGTGGAATATGTCCTACAATAAAATCATTCCACCATGATTGTTTTAAGAGAACAAAGAATTAAGAACTTAGGTCTGGGATCTAATCCCAGCCCCGAGTTGTCTGCAGGTCCTTAAATCATTGTCTGACTTCCTGGGTGTGATTTTGTTGATATGAAAGATGCAGACTGTAGTTCATAAGGATGAACACTCCTTCTGGTTATGACCCACTGATGACAATTTCATTCTTAACTGTTGGGCCCCATTTTGGCCCTGGTTTGGGACCTGTGGACAAACCCAAGCCTGGCTGTTGCCTTGTGGGAGAGCCTAAGCCTGGCTCAAGTTTTGAGACCTATCTCTGTCACTTCAGTACCAGGGTGACTCAGCAAGACCTGCTTGGCGCTGCCTCTGCCCCTGCATTGCTCATGTAGAGCCACATCATTGGCTCTGTCAGTCACCCCATACCCTCCGTCACCCTTCCCCATCCCCTAGGTCATCTCACCCCACCAAAACTCCTTCTCCCTATGCTCCGAGTTCATATACGAGGCTGATACATTAATGTTGAGTTCCTGCTTTGACAAGACTTTTAGTGTCTCCATCTTTCAGAAACTTTGTTCAATAGTCATTTTTATCTATCTACCAATTAAATAATTAGTATGTTCGTGTGTGTGTGTGTGTGTGTGTGTGTGTGTGTGCAGTGATATGTGTAAGGGGATATAGCTACTTATATGTATATGTAACTATGGAGACCAGAAGACAACCTTGGGTGTGACTCTTTGGGAACTTATTTTAAGAAAAGGTCTCTCATTGGTCTTAGGCTAGGCTGGCTTGCCCAGGTTCCCCTGGGATCTGACAGTCTCTGCCTCCCCAGGTCTGAGATTCTGCGATCAATACCATCTTATCCATCCTTTTGTGTTGGTTCTAGGGAATAAACTAAGGTCTTCCTACATTCCTGGATCATAGGATAATTCTAGGCTTAGCTTTCGGAGGAAACTTCATACATAAAGGGCTTGAATAGTCATTCCTTCAAACTTAATGTTCACAACGGCTGACACAGGCAAGAGAGCACGCTTAATACAAAATCATTACAGAGCTGGGCAGTGGTGGTGCGTGCCTTTAATCCCAGCACTTGGGAGGCAGAGGCAAGCAGATTTCTGAGTTCAAGGCCAGCCTGGTCTACAGAGTGAGTTCCAGGAAAGCCAGGGCTACACAGAGAAACCCTGTCTCGAAAAAAACAAAACAAAAATCATTACAGAAATGCACCCCCAAACCACAGGACTCTTGAGAAACTGCTTGGCACCCTTTAGGTTATCTAGTAAGAAAAGAAGAAGATAAACAACAGCCTCCTCCCAGATGCCATGTTGGTAAGGACACAGAAGCAGTGTGCTCCACAGAGAGGATGCTAAATGCAACAGAGGTCACCTGACTGAACCCAAGCACAGTGCACCACAGGTTATTTCCCTCTGTGTTCCAGTGGCTGACTGGAAGCTTGCAGCTCCCTGGTTCACATGCTACTAGCTCATGGAAAAGTCAAAAGTCAGGGTAAGGCAAGTGTGGTGGCGACGCCTTTAATCCCAGCACTCAGAAGGCAGAGGCAGGTGGATCTCTGTGACTTGGACTCTAGCCTGGTCTACATAGCGAGTTAAAGGCCAGCCAGGGCTACAAAATGAGATGCTACCTCTAAATAAACGAAGTCAGGGTTGGATGTGTAGCTCAAATTGATAGAGCACTTTTCTAGCATGCAAGAAACTCCATGTTTGATCCAAGGAACTGCATAAAACTGGATATGTTGACTCCAGAACTCCGGAGATGAAGGTGGGAGGATCAGGAGGTCAATGTTATCCTTCAATATTGAACTCAAGCTTAACCTGGGCTACATAAGACCTTGACTTTAAAAAAAAAATTAAATTAAAAAAATCAAGACATGGTTCTACTGAATATAGCTCCATCTTGTACAGTCATAAAGTCAAAAAAATTATAAATGGAATGGCCTGCAAGCCTGGAGCCCCCTGTGCTAGGAACTTGTGAGAAGAAACCAGCTTCTCACCAGAGTTTGAGTCTGTCTCTGCTTTCTGCTTTCAGCTGCTCTGACATCTCATGACTTATCTAGGGATAAGCTCCAGACCATCCCTAACACTTCTCGAGTCTTCTTTGCAGCCCCATACTTAACACAACTTCCAGGCAGCACAGTTCCTTTCCTGACTTCCTTACTCTTCCCTGAGATTGAAAGAAGGGAGGAAGGTGTCCCACTTCATCTGGGTCCTCCCCTCCCTTTAGGGTCTCTGCAGTGGAAGGATGAGGAAGCAGCTGGCTAGAGCATTCAAAGGCTGCCTCTGCTCTTTGTGCTTGTTTATATTCGTTTTCTGGTCACAGCGCAAACTGTTTTGCTTTCTGCTTCTCAGAGAGACTAGGGAAATGTAAATGTCCCTGCTGTTGTTGAAGCCTGCTGGACAGTGAAAACCGAGCAGCTAGGCCTCTCTCCCCTAAATCATGTCACACAACCTTCGAGAGTTCCCTAAAGGTGATTTTGAATGTTTCAAAGACCTTTGAAAATTAAAAGAGGTCCTAGGCAAGATCCTCAGAAAGTATTGGTGATGTGCCTACTGTATGCCTGGCTCTTGGTGCTGGGTTTTGGGCATGCATGTTAATAAACCCCAAGCCCCTCCCTGGGCTTTGGGTCCAGAACAAGCTGTTACAGAGAGAAGTAGGCTGAGTGGTTCCATAGAGATGGGCAGAGGCCCTTCAGTCTGGAGGTGCAAGCAGTCCCTCACTGAACCCTGTCATCGGTGAACTTAACTTCTTCTCCCCCAGTGACTCTGAGGATCAAGCAGTTTTGTGCAGCCACAAAAAAAAAAAAAAAAAAAAAAAACCAGAACGCCTCAGTCCTGTGCAGAACCAGACTCTTTGAAGGAAGACCCTAGATGTCTGTGTTTCAAAAGCCCAATAAGCTGGGCATGGTGGTACATGCTTCTAATCCCAGCTCTCAGGAGGCAGAGGCAGGCAGATCTCTGAGTTTGAGGCCAGCATGGACTACACAGCCAGTTCCAGGACAGCCAGGTCTACACAGAGAAACGGAGAAATTCTGTCTTGAAAAGCAAAGCAAACAAACAGAGCAACAACAACAGAAGCCAACAGGCACCTATACATGGGATGAGCTGACTCCTTCCCACCGAGTTCTGGAGCTGTGGGAACTACATTATTTTTGTTTAAGCTACCCAGTTCATGGCATTTTGTTATGGCAAGCCAAACAGACCAGTATGATGCTCGTAAGGCTTGTTCCACTGAGAACTACCAACCTCATCTAGCCTTCTCATAACTGGGAAGAAACCCAGATAGATAGAATCCACAGGCAGGTCCCCCTGCCCAGGTAACAGACCATCTATGATCAAATCTAGGGTTTTTTTGTCCCACCAACTCAAAGATGACAAGGTTCACTGTATGCCCGTTCTAGCCAAGAGGACGGTGCCGGGAAAGATTCTGAGGTCAAGTCGGACCTCAGCTCATGCGATATGTGATTGACAGGCAAAGCACTGTGATTTGGTGGGAACCTGGCCTCAGAATCCAGCCACTCTAGCAACTGGGGGAATGGCTACATAGGTATACTGGCTCGTTTTATATCAAATTGACACAGACTGGAGTTATCAGAGGAGAGGGATTCTCAATTGAGAAAACATCTCCATACGATCAGGCTATAGGCAAGCCTACAGGGCATTTTCTTAATTAGTGACTCATGGGAGAGGGCCCAGCCCACATAAACCCTTTCCTCCCCATGTTACTTCTACTCATGGTGTTTCATCACAGCAACAGTAATGATGACTAAGACTGCAGATAAACTAAAGCACAAACATGAGGACCTGAGTTTGGATCCCCCACACCCACATACAAGCCTGGACGGGCAGCATGCATCTATAATCCCAGTGCCTGGGGGAGATGGAGACAAGCAGATTACCACAGCCCAGCAGCCAGCCAGTCTACCTGAAACAGTGAGAGACCGTGACCCAAAACTAAGGTAGGGAGTGATAAGGGAGGGTACCAGCATCAATCTCTAGTCTCCACTTGCACATGTTCTATGTATGTGCATTCCTCATATGTGTGCACTCACGCACATACACATATAATAAACGCTAGAATCCAAACTCTCCAGTTAAATGTAACAAGAATGCCAGGTGGGCACATGAGAACCACACGACTCAGGTGTGGTCCACACACCAGCATCAACATCTCCTAGAAACTTGTCAGGGATACTCTAGGGTTTGACTCAAGCCTAGCAAATCAGTCTCAGATTGAGGCCAGGTGTCTGTCTAGGTGGTCACATATACATTCCCTTATAGACTTGATGTATCTTCTGGAGGAGTATTGAACAAAGAGAAGGGCTCACAGATGACCTGTCATTATCAGGATGCTTTTTCCGGTCCTCATCCCTCATAACCTGTGGAGGGGGAAATGCCAAGACTGAATAGTTTTAGATCAAAACATCTGTTTCTGCCAGCTCTGACCCTGCCTTCCAACCACGTGGTCAGCCTTGTGCAACCACTGTCCTCCTCCATGTTTGGAAGCCTGAGAGAACCAGAGACAGTGAGCATTGGATTGCTTATATTATGTTGGTTGAGACATGGCTCATGGCCCAGGATTAACTTATTTATTTTTATATAGTACACTTCTATTTCATTTGGGAATTAGCCAGAATCCTATTCTCTCTTTTAGCTGCTAGCCCTCTGCCACCCAAGCTCCTGGCTACCTTTCTCCCCATACCTCCCTCCTGCCTCTTCAGTGGCATGGAAATTTTTGTGATCAATGACCCATCTGCAGCCTCCAAGTCAGAGAGCCTCCCACCCCCGTCCTTCTCTGTCTCTCTCTATCTCTCTCTGTCTCTGTCGATCTGTCTCTGTCTGTGTCTCTGTGTCTCTGTCTCTTTCTGTGTATCTCTCTGTCTCTCTCTCTTTCTCTCTTTCTCTCTCTGTCTCTGTCTCTGTTTTGCTCTCTCCAGGTTATGGTTCCTTCACAATCCATGGCCTCAGTCTTCGTAGGGACTTTGGAGGGAATGCCTACGTATGTTTCACTGGCTTGTCAGCTTTCTCCCTGAATGCTCTGTGGGTATGGAATGAGCTCTGGGGAAGGAAGAAAGAGCATGAATGGGGAGCAATAACACTCACCCTTTAATCCAGAACCTACCAGACCCAAACACTAAGCATGAAGCAGGTCTCTGCTCAGCACTGCCCTGGGAAGGAGGCAAAACAGCCCTTGGATGTGATAGAATCATATTACAAGTCCTTGGAGTCAAGCTGCCTCTTTCCTACCCCTGCCCCCCCATTTGCAAAAACAGCCTGTTCTGCATATGGGATGGAAACTCTGTCCTGGCAAAATGCAAAAAGTAAATATTTAAAAGGAAAAAAGCACACACAAGGAAACAAAATGCCTTGCGTTTATGTTTCCATGGTCAGGCGCCAAGTACCTCCCAGCCTGTTCCCGGCTCAGATTCAGGATGCCATATGGTTTGAGAGCAGGATTGAACCCCTCTCCACAGTCCAGCGGGTCTGGCCTTTCTCTCCCTGCATTGGCTGTTCATTTCCGAGTTTCTCACATCCCTCTACTGACTGCTATCCCTGTGTTTACAGGTTTTGGATTTCTGATAGGCTCTAAGTTAACAGGCCTCACAAGCCTGCTGGGGACCACATCCGGGAGGGAGGGAAGCCACACTGAGAACTGAGCCCTATTACTCTGAAGTTGGCTTTCTGATGTTCCCATGGTGAATATTTCCCCCCAAACTCAGGGATATATCATATATATCATACATATGATAACTAGAACTCTCTTTGGCCTCCTCCTGGAATGGGGCGTATCCAGTCTCTTGGAGGAGGACGCCTGATCTGGAAGAGATAGAAGACACTCCTGGGCCTGTCTGAGAGACAGAAGAGGCATTGGACCACTGAGCAGCTAGGTTGAAGGCTTGCCTGATTCTCCTTCCCTCAGAAGCCCTACCACATCGAACACTATTGTAAAACATTGTCATACGAGATGAGAGAATATACTATACAAAGCCTGGCTCAGCCTTACCTCAGGTCTGGGTGTGGAGGCACAGCACAGACACAATGAGGTCTGAAGAGCATGCGGCAGGGAAAGAAGTACCTTCCTGCTAAAGGTGCTGACAAAAGCAGCTTCTAGGTTTTCTGTCCACACCCAGAAGCACTCACACAGGCAGAATTTCCTTCTTTTAAGTTGATTGCACCAAATTCGCACAGGGACTGTTTGATCTGGGTCTTGTCGCACACTAGTTCATCTCTGAGAAATGACTTAGCAGGGCTGATTCACAGGCACCTCTGGGCTGTGGGTAGCTGCTAAGTGAAGGGATAGCATCTTCATCTTTGAAGAGACAGACATAACATGTGACAGAATCATATTTATTTTCTGTAGCTTCCAGTCTAGCTGCCCCCACTCCTACGTGGAAATACACAAGCTAACTCCCTCTGCTATCATAAACTTCCAAATGACTTTTAAAACAGAAGAGAGAGACCTTGAGGAGCTATTTCCCCCAACACACACACACACACACACACACACACACACACACACACACACCCTAGCCTACTCTCCCCTCTGGTTCTTTGAGTTTAATTTCAGCTCATACTGCTATCCATGTTAAAAAGAAGCTTCTCTGACAAGGACTGGGAACTAACAGTTTGGGAACACACAAACAAGCAGCAACAGTGAAGTTTCCAGGCAGAAGATACAAACTTCTATTATTATTATTATTATTATTATTATTATTATTATTATTAATTCATTTGTTTGAGGTAAGTTGTCACTGTATAACCCTGGCTATTCTGGAGCTCACTGTGTAGGTTTGTCTCTAATTCATCAAGATCCACCTGCCTCTGCCTCCCAAGTGCCAGGATTAAAGGCATATGTCACTAAACCTGGCTTACAAAACACACACACACAAAATTTAAGACTATAAATTTCTTAAGAATACAGCTTTGCCTGTACCTCATAAGTTTTGATACAAAGTGTCTCTTCCCCTTTAATTTATAGTAATTCATCATTTCAAATTTGCCTCTTTTGTTGTTGTTGTTAATCTTATAAGCAGCACCAGATTTTTCCTTTGCTCGTGTGCTAGCTCACATTCTCACTAGCAAGTCACTTCACTGGAATTAGATGCTATCAGTTTACTTTTATTCCAAGCTAATCAGCAAGCCATCAGATCTTTATCGCTATAGCTGGCATCCTATCAACTGCTGGTCCCGTCAAGCACAAGTTCAAATTTTTGATGTTCATTTTCATTTTGTCTTCAAGGAATCATCCAACTCTCCTACAGTTTTGCTCAATAATTTAGAAGAGCTTCACAAGCTCAGTGATGTTAATCTTCTACTGTATGTGTTTCAAATATTTTCTCTGTCCTGTCATCTTGTTAATGTTTGTATCTTTTCCCAAGTTAAAATGTCTTTTAAAAATGTTTTTTAGATTTTTTTTTAAAAGAAACTTATGTGGCTGGGGATGGTGGCATATGCCTTTAATCCCAGCTCTGGGGAAGCAGATCTCTGAGTTCGAGGATACCCCCAGAAGCCCTGCCTCAAAAATACAAACAAAACAAAAACAGCAGCAACAACAAAAACCTTATGCGTGTTTGCAACATGTTTGTGCAGAATCCTAAGGAGACCAGGCACAAGGTCCCCAGGAATTGGCATTACAGGCAGTTGTGAGCCACCTTGTGGGTTCTAGGAACCTAAGTTGAGTCCTCTATAAGAGCAGTAAGTGCTCTTAATCTCTGAGTCATCTTTCCGACCCTTAAATTCTTATGTAGTCAAATTAGGAGAGTTTTCTCACAAGACTCTTGAGGGTTCCATCTTGCTTTCAAAGGTTTCCCATACAGGCATGAAACTCAGATGATCCAGTGTTTGTTTGTTTGTTTGTTTGTTTGTTTTTGTTTGTTTTAATTTGGATTGCTCTTAAATTAGGTATTAATTTGGGAAGTTTTGTGTTATTGTGATATTATCTTTTCCTATTGAAGAATCAACAAACTGTGACCTATGGGTCAGTTGTAGCGAAAATCCGATTTCATAAAAATAAAGTTACTGGAACACAGCAGCCTGCTTGCCCTGTGCTGTATATGGCTCCAACTTCACAACGGCATCATTGAAGGGTGACCTCACGGAGGCTCTCATCTGCATGGACTAAAAACCCCAATATTATGTTTAACTCTACCAGCCAGTTCATGTGTAAATTATAACCATTTCATACAAAAACAATAGCTAGAAATAACTAAGAAAACCAGCTGAAGTCATTAAACAGGGAAGTTGATGCGATTAGTATTAACATCAAGCCAAGCTTCTAACTAACTCTAGAATGTTATTTCCTTATAAAAAAAAAAAAGTCTCTTACTGAAATGTCAACTATCCAGAAGAAAAGAGTAATCAACAAATGCTACGTAATTAAATACATTGAGAAATACTGTTGAATAGAAGAACTGATAATATTAAACACAACTTTAATGATCATATTGGATATATACTTAGTAATCACTACATAGCTATGTTTTGGATTACTGTGTGTGTGTGCATGTGTGCATGTGAGTGTGAGTGTGTGTGAGTGTGTGTGTGTGTGTGTGTGTGTGTGTGTGTGTGTAGAGGGGTGGGAGTTTAAATGAGTCACCCTATAGAACAACAATGTCCCTACTAGACATCACAGACAAAAAGTTCAGTACCAGAAATAGGTTTTCTCTTTTGATTTGTTGGTCAGTGTGGTCTCATAGATTCTGAAACACTATGGGCTACTGTCATTATTCTTGGTTACCCTCCAGAACCTCACAGTGAGAGTCTATTGCTAAAGAAACCACATTCTTGAATCCTAGAACATGGAGAAATTGATGGTAGCATTTACCTGAAAGCTTCATCCCTATAGGCTAGCTTTCATAGTGCTGGAAGGTGCTCTACACATTACTGGAGGAGAAAAGTAACCATCAATATTACCTAGCTGCATATTCTACAAGATACAATAATAACTAAACTTGGTAAGATATGCCTACTGACACAATCCTAGCATGAACATTACAGGAGTAACCAACCACTTTCTCATTGGATTTAAGGTCTGCTCCACAAGAAAGACCCCACACTTAACACTGTCATGCAGCAAGAACTTATGCTAGGGTCATAGGCCTTGGAGAAACCTAGTATTATCCTGCTAAACAGATATAGTATTAAACTGACTCCTAATGACTTATCATTATATGCAATAAGTGTCAATTGATCCAGATTTAACACACTGTTTAAATAAAAAAAGAAAGAGAGAGGGAGAGAGAGAGAAAGTTCTAAAGAGACCCAGGACACCCAATAATAATACATGCTCACTCAGCAACTTCAGGACAACATACTTCATGTTTTAATTCTTTGAAAAGACAATTCCTTGCAGGGGTTGAGTCTACAGAAGGTAAAGTTGAAGCAACAAGTTCCCAAAATTATCTACTGAAGAAAAGTAGATCAAAGAAGTGTTTTGATTTATCTGAGTGACAGGTACAAAAAGACCCTTCCAGGAAAATAAAAAGAAGAAAGGCTATTGGAAAGCCTTTCAGTTGCATGGTATTGTTACGTGCATGGAGAGAGGTTAATAGGGTTATTAAACGTGCTACTTCTGTGAGTTTTTTTTCCCACCACTTTGACAGCAAGTTAGATGAATGGAGCCAAGGATTCTTTGTCTTTATTTCGTTGCCAAGAGCCTGCAGTTCTTCCCAGAAACTGAATCTGATTGAAGAAATATTTATGAAATTAAAAGTTTGTCAGGAAAAGTGTAGAGCAGTTGTCTCCAGCTATGGGTGAGCGTGGCGAAGGCCCCAGTAATTTAGGAATCACAGGCCTCCCAGTTTGTTCACACTCCTCAGCTCAGTGTTAAGCAAGAGATTATGGCAGAGAAGTGCTGTCCGTAACCCCCAGGGAGGAGGATTTTCTCTTCGATCCTGCCCAGCATAGAGACACTCTGGAACTGCCTCATCCTGGAATTTTACAAAACATTGTAACGGATTGGAACAGTGGCTAATGTGAATCCAAAAGCGGTCGGTGGCATTTTTAGTTCTACTGTTTGAGGTAATTTGTTCTTCATGAACACGCAAAAACATTAGAAATAAACACAACCAAATGTGTTCCTCAGTTTTCTGACACTATAATGTAGTCTAGTGGGGCAGGGAGACAGAGAATCGGGAAGATCACTGGCCATCAAATCTAGCCAATCAGTGATTGTTTCAGTTAGAGACCCTGTCTCAGAACTTAAGCTGGGACTATGAAAAAATGTCCAGCACAGATGTGGCCTCTCGTACACACATCTGTATGCACACATATACACAAACAAAAAAGTAAAGCAATTTTTTTTTAAAGTTTTAAGTGACTAGCATGAGGTAACGGAATAGTTTATCGGGTAAAGGTGCTTCTATTCAAGCCTGATGAACCTGTGTGGCAGAAGAAGAGGATTTGCTTTATTTGTGTGTGTGTGTGTGTGTGTGTGTGTGAGAGAGAGAGAGAGAGAGAGAGAGAGAGAGAGAGAGAGACCTTTCACAATCAATCATTAATCAAGAATATGCCTCATAGGCTTACCTATAGCTCAATCTGATGGAGACAGTTCCTCAGCTGAGGTTTCTTCCCAGGGTGTGTCTTCCCCACTTTAATTAACCTGATCCGGATCCCTTCACAGGCATGCCTAGGGATTTGTTTCTGAATCCCATTAAGATGACTACTGTGTGTGTCATATAGCTGCACTTTTACTCATGTCAGGACGTTATCTTCTAACTTAACAACACATAGATTTAAAATGTTCTCCAAGTTGATGTTGTAGGTGCCAGATGACAGGAAGTGGCTGGATCTCAAGGGTTGTGGTCTAACCAGTAGAGTAAACCCTTCATGAACTCATTGTATAATGTTTTATTGAAAAGAGGGACTAGCTGGAGAAAGGGGTAGCTAGCAAGATGTCCTCAGCCCTTCCTGTCTGGCCCTCTTGCTTCCTGGCCTTCATGAGGCAAAGCAACTTAGCGCATCTTCCTCAAGAGCCTTCCATGAAATTGTGTGTGTGCATGTGTGTGTGTGTGGTGTGCATGTGTGTATGTGTGTGGTGTGCATGTGTGTGAGCATGTGTGAGAGCATGTGTGTGGTGTGCATGTGTGTGAGTGTGTGTGTGGTGTGAATGTGTGTGAGTGAGTGTGTGTGGTGTGCATGTGTGTGTGTGTGTATAGTGTGCATGTGTGTGAGTGTGTGTGTATGTGGTGTGCATGTGTGTGAGTGTGTGAGTGTGTGTGTGGTGTGCATGTGTGTGTCTGTGTGTGTGTGCATGAGTGAGTGAGTATGTGTGTGTGCACGTGCGTATATGTTTGTGTGTGCATTTCTCCTCACAGATTTGTGGTGACTAAATGGCAAAAATCTTGTAGATTTTAGTGAACCATTTTCTCCTCAGCACAGGGCAACTTCTCTTTTAGTTCTTGATAGAAATCACTTATGTGACTTTTTCAGGCAAGACCTCATCTGGATAAGCAACATGAATGTGGGAGCATATGATGTATTAGCCTTCTGGGCTATGTGTATTCTAGAGCTAACATGTAAACCATATCACAATCATGCTCATGGTGAAGGTCACATGAGCTTGGCTACTCTACCATCACTCTTTTTGCTGGGACAAAACACCAAGACCCAAAGCAACTTATGAAACAGCTTATTTTGGCATACAGTTCCAGAGAGATAAGATGGGAGGCTCTGGCAGCCAGGAGCCGGGAGCTGAGACATCGTATCTTCAACTATAAACAAAGCAAAGGGAGAGAAGCAGAGTTGGGCCAGGCTTAAAGCCTCAAAGCCCACCCCAGTGCTGTCCACCAAGGCTCCACCTCCTAAAGGTTCCATAACTTCCCCAAGCACCATCACCAACGGGATCAAGAGTTCAAATGCATGTGCCAATGGGGGAACATTCCTCATTTGAACCGCCATAGCAGGAGAAGTTGTTCTCTCTAGCAGACTTCTGAATGGGCTCTAGAAGTCTCTCAAGAATACACATTTAGGCTAATAACTATTAGAAAAAGCCCTGTTAGGATACAGCCCAAGCAGGTGACCCCTCTAGATGTGAACTTCCATCTCAAAGCACCAGGGAAGGAATCCATGCTGAGAGCCTGGAGTATGTGTTCAGGACCGGTGGCTCTCCTGTGCTTACCATGCATCCAGTGAGAACTTGGAAAGAAGGGAAGAAAGGTATAGACAATGCTAGCATTCCAGGTAGTGGTGAGCGCTGTGAAGCAGGAGGAGGGTGGGGAAGGAGGGTGCACTGCCCTGCAATGACAGAGGTGGCCTCTCTCTGACATAGTGTTTAAGAGAAAGAGTTCCTTGTAGGCAGGAGGAGGGTCTCTGAAGCCAATGGAGCAGCTTCTCCTCCTACCACAGAGTTGAAGTACCACAGGGTAGTTTTTTCAGGACACATGACGAGACCACAGCATGTTCAGAGGTAGGTACCCCAGAGTTCAGGGAGTCTAGCCACAGAAAGCCTGGGGAACTTAGCCTCCTTTAGTCCCTCATCCAGGCCTCCACACTGTTTATAATATGCCTGAGATGATCAGGGCGTGCACAGTCAGCTGGGGAAGTCATCCAAGGACCATAAATCTTGTGGGTTGGTGTATTAGTTGTTTTTTTGTTGTTGTTGCTGTGATAAAACAACATGACCAAAAGCAACTCATGAAAGAAGAGTTTGTTTGGGAGCATACAGCTCCAAATAAAGAAATGTGTAATAATGAGGAAGGCATGAAAACAGACCATTGAAACAGGAAGCTAAGAGAGTGAACTGGAAATGGGCTTCGGATATGAACTCCTGCTTTTTTGTTTTGTTTTGCAAGACAGGGCTTCTCTATGTAAACACTCTATAAAACAGGCTGGCCTCGAACTCACAGAGATCTTCGTGACTCTGCCTCCTAAGTGCTGGGATTAAAGGCATGTGCAACCACCACGAAGATATGAACTCATAAATGTCACCTGGAGTGACATTCTTCCTCCAACATGGCTTCAATTCCTAAAAGTTCCTCAAACCACTGGGGATCAACTGTTCAAATGCATGTTCAAATCCTATGTTGAGATTTCTCTTTCAAACTACCCTGTTGCAAAGAAGCAGAATTTATTTCCCTGCTTTTCTGGAGGCAAGAAGTTCAAGACCAGAGCACCAGCCATGCTTGCTCCAAGGAGGGTGGCCTCTGAGGCTGTAGGCATCTGTCTTGTATCTCTGCATCACAGAAAAAGCTGCCCAACTCTCTAGCCTCCTATAAGAGATCCTGGTCAGGACACTAATACTAGTCATATGGGCCCACTCTCATGGCCTAATTATATTCTCAAGGCCTCACTTCCAAACACCAGCACATTGGCACTGGGGTTCAACATATAAATTTAGGAGGCCACAAAAGGCAGTCTTTCACTGTGAATCATCTCCACTCCTGCCCCTGACAGCCTAGCTGATGCTTCTTTTGTTATAAGCCACCCAACCTGTTTAGATCTGTTACAGTAACATAGATGGTCAGATAGACACTTACCAGGATTAGATGGAAAGGGATTTTCCCTCAAAGGAGACCTTGTTCTGTCCTCCTGCTTCTGGCATGAGGGCCTCTGTACCTATTGTTGGTATCAGGCTCCGAACCCAGTGACATCACATCTAGGCGACCCCCACATCGTTGCCAAGGCAACAGCCGCACACTCCCAGAATCCACCTGGCTACCTTACCTTTATCTGGGAGATGATACTACGTCACTGGTCACTGCCCATATAAAACAGGCAGGACCCCCCTGACTTGCTCTCTTATCCTTCCACCTTCCTCTCCCCACCTTTGCCCTATCTCCTGAATAAACCTCCTCCCCCTTGGAACCGTGTGGTCTGGAGTGGTCTGTTCTGAACTATGGTCGCACTTTTTAAAACAACTAACACCTATCCCATCCCTCTGTATATTTATCTATGACTCTCTCTCACAAACTCATCTTTTTTTTTTTTTTTTTTTTTTTTGGTTTTTCGAGACAGGGTTTCTCTGTATAGCCTTTGGCTGTCTTGGAACTCACTCGGTAGACCAGGCTGGCCTCGAACTCAGAAATCCGCCTACCTCTGCCTCCCAAGTGCTGGGATTAAAGGCGTGAGCCACCACCGCCCGGCCACAAACTCATCTCTTGTCCCTGGAGTCAGCCTGTGTGAAGGACAGCTCATGCTCCCCCTGGCTCTCATTATACCATACTTCCCCCTCAGAAAACTCTCAGAGATCTATTGTTTGATTTTTTGACCAATACCTGAGGTCTGTGTGAGCACCTCAGCCTGATTTCAACCATGTTCAGCACAGGGCCAGCATCAAGCCAGCTGACTCTTCCTGGTTCCTTAAGTGAAAGTAGAGATTCTTACTTCTCACTTCAGAAGAGCTGGCAGGGAGGGACTGTCTCAAACCCACACTTGCATGAAAATATTCTGCGATTTAACTCTGCCCTGGTGCTACATTTGCACCAAGCCAGCACATTCCACACTGACCATGTGGTTTGTGCCTATAGTCTCTCTTGGTAGACATTTGAAGACCCCATCACAATGCTGTTTCTCCTGTGTGAACCCTGACACTGAGTCTTACACAAGGAGTTTCTGTGTATTCCAGCCTAGGGATACTCTAAGGTGACAAGGTGATACCTCTGCCATCTTAGGCAGATCATAGCTGTCATGAGAGTGACCCAAGAATGTTAGGACATCCAGGGATTACCCATGGCTGGCTCTTATGTTATACTCATGGATGTCCCCAAACATTGCAGGGTGTCTCCTCAGAAGCAGATGCTTCCTGCTTGAGAATTGCTGGTCACATTGAAGCTTACCTAGTTTCTGGAAGCCACGAGCCTTGTTAACAAGGCAATTTCAACTCACCCTGCAAAAGTATCTCATCATGGTCTTCAGACCCTGAAATCCCACATATCTAAAAATGAATACTTAGGGCTAGAGAGATGGTGCATCAGTTAAGAGCACAGGATATTCTTCTAAAGAACCCAGGTTCAACTCCCAGTACCCACATGAATTCTGACTCCAATTCCAGGGGATCCGATGGCCTCTAACCTCCTTCTGTCATCGGGAATGTTAGTGGTATACAGACGCACATGCAGGAAAAACACCCATTCACAAAGAATGATAAGAAATAATTATTTAATTTTAAAAATAACTTCAGAGATTTCTAGGTTATTTGTGAAGTTACCCTCTGCTATTAATTAATATGCAATTGATATGCCCTCAGTATCCCTCCTGAGGTAATTAAGTTAGTGCACAAAAGTTTCGTTAGGGCTCACAGTCTTGAGGGTTCCACCTCATAAGTAGTTGTTTCCACAGCTTTGGGCCTGTTGAGGTGCCAAATCACTGAAGAATCGATGGAAGAGCAAAGCCATCCACCTCACAGCCAAAGTGAAAAGGAGAAGGAGCCAGAGTTTCATTATCCTCCTTACGAGCTTGTCACCAATGACCCAACTTTCTCCGGCTAGGTCCCTTCTAAAATCTCTACCATCCTTCACTGGCACCATACTAGGGGCCAAGCTTTTAACCCCTGAGTCCCCAAGGGAACTGAGCTGTAGCACTGTGGAATCACAATTCTGATGCTACCTGAGTGAGGGTGCTTCCTGACTCCAGCCCTGTCTTCACTGCCATGTTATTGCAAGGATTTACTCAGCCCAAACAAGGACTGAAGGGTGTTCCCTGAGCCAGCTTTAACCATTCTCACCGGGGCCTTGAAGAAGTACAAACTGACCTTAGATACTTGTTCTCCGTGCTCTTAAGTACACCTGGCCATATGTTTATATCAGGGGAGTCTCCTCTCTCTCCCTATAGTCTCTTTTCCCAACGACTGGCCTAGCACTGAGCCACTCCAACACCATTCCTTCCCTGCCCCTCCATCCTTTGTCCCCAGAACAGTCAGGGACACAGCCTGTCCCCAGCAGATGTCCTTTGTCTTTTATTAAACAGAGCACAGGGCAACTTGGTCTGACATGGGAATCATGGGAAATGACTATATTTATTCTTCTCTTCTGCAAGATGCCCACCCCTGGGTGCAATGGGTAGGTGCTCTGTGAACAGTTTTCTGATCCAAGAGAGACTCTGTCACAAGGACCAAATCTCACAAACCCTGTGAAGCAATTATGTAAAAGACCCCCCACCCTGCTGTATTGTCCAGGAACCCATTCTTTCTTAGCACATGCCAGCTCCAAGTGTCCAACTGATACAACCTCAAAACACAGTTTCTGTTTTTAATTACTTCGATTATGTGGAGCTAAGATGCCAGCATTTTCTACTTCTGATCTTTGTCACACTAGAACTCATCTCAGCAGGAGAGACACTTATCTATCAGTAGCAAAGACACATTGTCGTTCAGCAGTGCCCCGTGGGGCTGCATGGGGCAGGGTAAAGAAAACTTTAGAAGAGACTGAGAGGACAAAGGCCAATCAAACGTGTTAACTCTCCCACGTTTGTCCTCTGCTCATCAATAAACAGTTATTGAGCACCTGGACAGACACCAGGTGCCTAGGGAGCCCCTGGTACATAGAGCCCACAAAACTCCACTGTCAAATGCACAGTCTAGCTGCTTAACATTGTGGCAGAGACTCCAGAAAGACAGTTGACTATGAATGCTTGAGCCTGTCCCAGAGCTGATTCCTGATAGAACTTGAATTTCTAACAAGGTTTCCTTTTGGGGCTAAAGCACGGCAAAGACTGAGATTCCTGGAAGCTTTTGATCAATAGGTAGGCAGGAAGGGAAGCCAGTGAAAGAAACCAGACAAGCTACTCAATTCCCTACTACAAAGGGGACAAGGGACAAAGCACCCAGGCAAAACGGGGGCAGTAGAGTCTTGAGGGTTTTTCCCCCTGTTTACTGGCATTTCTAAGAAGGCCCTGGTCACAGCAGCTAGAGTGACACACTCAGCCGCCTCCAATCGCCAAGTGCTGACCACAACTGCTGGCTGCCTGGCACCATTTGGTCAGGGACCAGGAGGAGGGTGAGCCACAGTGGGTGGCGTTGGTGGCTCCTTTCTGTTGGTGGGCCTTTTCTCTGCCTTAGGACTTGCCTTGTGGAAGGGAGGGCAGGGGGCCTTCACAGCCAGCAAGCCTCTGATCAGTTTATTTATTTAAACAGCAAACATCCTGCCTGCCGTGGGGCCTCAGCAGAGTGAAGGCTGTTCCTGAATGGGACAGACGCTGTGTCTTCACAGAGACCACCCACATTGCTGGGAGGTTTATGCCTCCATGCAGGGGAAATGACAGCCTGTGTGTTCAAGCACCACGGCTGCCCAGGAATGTGTGTGTTGCCAGCCGCACCCAGACACACCAACAGGCAACAGTCGCCTCCTCCTCAGGCTTCCTCCTGGGCTCTGCTTTCTTTTGTTTTGCCTTTAGAGGTTTTATTCCTCTCAGCTGCAACAGGTCATAAAGAAAAGCAGATCATAACAAAAAAGAAAAGAAAGCTTAAGCCTTCTCTCTCAGAAGGAAGAGAAAGACTTGAATAAACAGAAGGTCACTAGAAAAGCAAACAGGCAGGGGCTGTTTGTGAAAGACCCAGATGGGCATCCAAGAAACCTTTCCAAAGTGCAGAGAGAACAGGGCTGAGGTGTCTATGTGTGGGGCTCACCAGTCAGCAACTTACATCCTGATTCCAAACCCCACAGGTCACCCAGAAGCACACAGGTGATTTGGGAAACCTCAGACCTCACTGAAATGAAGTCAAACAAGGCCCTCCTTAACATCGGTGTTTGCTCAGCATGTCCTGTGTCCATGTGTTTTCCTACCAGATGAGCAATGTCTTAAATCGGCAATCGCTGACCAGATTTTATTGTATTTGTGATTGCAAAGTTGAGGGAGGGTTGAGCATTTAGTTCTGTTTTCCATTCGTTTGGTTTTCTCTGTGTCTCCATGGCCACGTGCACACTCCAGGAACCATTAAGCCTCTGCTTCTAAACAGTGTGCCTAACTGTATAGTCAGCTGTGTCTTCAAAAGTGATGTTGTTTTTGGACTTGGGAGTCATAACCCATGCCCCCAATTCTGACTAGTCATTCTTAGTAAGCCATATTTTTCAAAAAAAGCCAAATTAAAAGAGGAAAACAGAGAACAGAGATTTATTTGACGAAAGGACAAAGATCCAGAAAGCCCATAAAGTACATATTTAGGATCCAGAAGTAAGATCAACATATAAATAAATAAAGGGCCAAGGATGTGCACATGTAAGCAGTGCAGTCAGCGTGAGGTCTGGCCCACCACTGACCCACCAGTGTCCGTTATGTGGTCTGACAAGTTGTGAGAACTATTTCCGGAGTCAAGCTCACTCTTCAGCTGCTACCTTTTCCTTCTCCCTACATGAAATCCAGGAGAAATTCCCACTTCTGTGGGATACATCGTTTCGATAATCTGATAGTCAGTTTGAGAGACAAATGTCTCTTTAGAATATCTTCATTTTTACCAGGCTGATTTCAATATCAGACCAATATCCAAATTCCTCCAATAATTTCCCAAATATGATTGTCATATGTATTACACTGATTGAGAGTAATTTGTCTTAAAGACAATTTTTCCATTCTCTAAGGTTTAACTTCATTTTGCTAACAGGCTTTATGTTAGAACAGTTTTAAATTTATGGCACAAAGGAATTTAACACAAGAGACCCCACGAATCCTTGTCTCAAGTCACATAGCTTCCCATCACCAGCCTTTCACTCCATTTGGTACCATTAAGAACGCACAGCGGTATGTTGTCATTACCCAACATTCCCAGTTCATGCAAGGATCACACAGGATGTTGTACATTGTGTGGGTTCTGATGAAGTTTAAGACCCTGTACCCACATTGTGTATCTCGTGGAATAGTCACATTGCTCTGGAAACTCCCAATGATCCACCAACGCAAAGCCTGTTTTTCAAGAACACTCAACCTCAGCATGTAAAACACCCTGTTTGAAACACACGTGCCTTTCATCTGCTTAAACAGAAATTCTAAACCTTAATCTGGAAGATGGCAGCTGTCCCAATTGCTAGTCTACCTGATGCTGAAATCACCCTTCAGTTGAAGCCCTGAACGAAAGCTCTGAATCATTAGTGGTGAGTGTTTAGACATTGGCCCTGATGCCCTGCTCAACGGCCTGGAGACTTCCACACCCCGCCCCCCCATGAGACACTTGAGTTTCTACTGTTGAAAGTTCTGTGTATGTTCTAATGTCTGGGCCTGTCTTCAGTGCCTCCTCTGCAGTGTATTTTGACTAAAACCATAAACAGACAAAGCAGGAGGAAACAGGCAGATGAGAAAAGGGATGAGGCTAGAGATAAACTGATCACCAGACACAGTGCTCCACAGACAGACACAGTCTTCCACAGACAGACACAGTGCTCCACAGACAGACACAGTCTTCCACAGACAGACACGGTACTCCACAGACACAGTGCTCCACAGACAGACACAGTGCTCCACAGACACAGTGTTCCACAGACACAGTACTCCACAGACACAGTGCTCCACAGACAGACACAGTCTTCCACAGACACAGTCTTCCACAGACAGACACAGTGCTCCACAGACACAGTCTTCCACAGACACAGTGCTCCACAGACACAGTGCTCCATAGACACAGTGCTCCACAGACACAGTCTTCCACAGACAGACACAGTACTCCACAGACACAGTGCTCCACAGACAGACACAGTGCTCCACAGACACAGTGCTCCACAGACACAGTGCTCCACAGACACAGTGCTCCACAGACACAGTGCTCCACAAACACAGTGCTCCACAGACACAGTGCTTTACAGACAGACACAGTGCTCCACAGACACAGTGCTCCACAGACACAGTGCTCCACAGACAGACACAGTGCTCCACAGACACAGTGCTCCACAGACACAGTGCTCCACAGACACAGTCTTCCACAGACAGACACAGTACTCCACAGACACAGTGCTCCACAGACAGACACAGTGCTCCACAGACAGACACAGTGCTCCACAGACACAGTGCTCCACAAACACAGTGCTCCACAGACACAGTGCTCCACAGACACAGTGCTCCACAAACACAGTGCTCCACAGACACAGTGCTTTACAGACAGACACAGTGCTCCACAGACACAGTGCTCCACAGACACAGTGCTCCACAGACAGACACAGTGCTCCACAGACACAGTGCTCCACAGACACAGTGCTCCACAGACACAGTCTTCCACAGACAGACACAGTACTCCACAGACACAGTGCTCCACAGACAGACACAGTGCTCCACAGACAGACACAGTGCTCCACAGACACAGTGCTCCACAGACACAGTGCTCCACAGACAGACACAGTGCTCCACAGACACAGTGCTCCACAGACAGACACAGTGCTTCACAGACACAGTGCTCCACAAACACAGTGCTCCACAGACACAGTGCTCCACAGACACAGTGCTTTACAGACAGACACAGTACTCCACAGACACAGTACTCCACAGACACAGTGCTTTACAGACAGACACAGTGCTCCACAGACACAGTGCTCCACAGACAGACACAGTGCTCCACAGACACAGTGCTCCACAGACAGACACAGTGCTCCACAGACACAATCTTCCACAGACAGACACAGTGCTCCACAGACACAGTGCTCCACAGACAGACACAGTGCTCCACAGACACAGTCTTCCACAGACAGACACAGTGCTCCACAGACACAGTGCTCCACAGACACAGTGCTCCACAGACACAGTGCTTTACAGACACAGGTGCAATGGGCTAAGGAAAAGATAGGACAATGACACAGTCCATGGTGCCACCTGGGAGGCACCAGATATGGGCTAGGAAGAATAAAATCTGGTCTCAGTTGACCCCAATACTTGAGTCATTTCCCACACAGATTTAGGCCAAGCTACTCCAGGGTTCACAGTCTTAGTGTTCTATCTGTAAGAGCATAGGTCAGTTTGCTTGGGCAACTAGACAGCCCGAAAATATAAAGGATGTTTTACCATGACATACATTGAATGTTTATAAAGGAGCCCTATTTCCTCATTGTCTCTTTTCTACAAAAGAAACGGAGTATGTGAGAAATTTAAACATGTAGCCAAGGAAAAAAAATTCCCTTCACGTTTGAAAAGTGTTATATAATACAAGAAAGAAGAATAGGAAGAGGAGTAGAATGGGGCAGGGAGAGGGCTTGAGATGGGGAGAGAGAGAAAACAGGAGGGAGGGAAGATGAGGGAGGAGACTGATGGGAAAGAAGGAAGATGGGAGGGAGAAAAAAAACCCACAAACCTGGCCCTGTTATTAATTTAAAAATAAAAAAACATGTTTGGGTAGCCCAGGCTAGCCTAAAACTCATTCTATAGCTGAAGATGACCTTGAACAAGATGCTCTTGTCTCAACTTCTAGAAGGCTGGAATTACAGGTGTATGCCTCCACACCAAATTTTAGGATGTAGTAGAAATAGAACCCAGAGCTTCCTACACACTCAGCAAAACACTGTGCCAGTCAACCTCTGGACACTCTTTTGTTAGTATTGATACACGGTATTTCCAGTCATTGGCTTACAGACACAGGATAATATTGTTTAGCATCTAAACTTATTAACATTGTAGAGTGTGGTTACTTGATGATTAATTGCCACTGTCAACTTAACACAATGTGTGATCACCTGGGAAGGGGTCTCCATGAGGGATTGCTTAAATTGTGTGGCATATTATCTTGATTGGTGGGAAAATCTGCCCGCTGTGGATGGCACCACTCCATGGACCAGGTATCCTGTGTTGCACACGAGTGTGGAAAGTAAACTGAGTGCCAGCAAGCATCTGTGAGTTCAGTGCTCTCTGCACTTGACTGTGGATGTGATGTGAGCAGTTGCTTCAAGTTGCCTCAATTTCCCCTCCAGAATGAGCTTTGGTCAGAGTATTCTGTCACAGCAACCAGAAAGAAAACTAAATCAAGTTGTGCACCATTGATAAGCAAAGTCCCAAAGCTGTTAAACTTGACCACAGTACAAATATAACATTACGTCATAGCCGAACAATTCCAGAATTTCCTAATATGTGGCCTAGCTTCAAAGGACCTGGTGGCATTTCACCAAAACATAAATTAATCATTTCTTTATTGTGGCCTCATTTTTACTAGTTGGAAAAATTAAGCAGGTGTGGACAAATTGTGTGTGTGTGTGTGTGTGTGTGTGTGTGTGTGTGTGTGTGTGTTTAAGCAGTAGAGTCTCATCTTATTATGAGGCATACAGGTTATGACCCTAGAAGCCATAGTCAGAAGTCTTGCTCTTGTGTTCATCTCCCACACTTGGAACAGTTGTTCTCCATCTTCAGGGTGTGTCAGAGTCTCTTGACAGGTTTGTTGGATGCAGACACTGGGGCCCAGCCCTGGCTTCTGATTGGACAAACTCAGGTGGGCACGCAGGCCAGCATATCTCAGCGTTTCTGTGTGAAGCAATGTCACTGCTCTGGAGACCACATTTGAAATCTATGAGAGCTGGTGCCTGCCCAGGCACTGATAAAACAGCCAAGCAAAGGATGTCAACAGCAGAACCTAGCATGTCACTTACCGGGTACCAGGTGTGGTCAGGGAGGACCTTAAGTCCATGGGTTCAATTCTTCTGTCACTTACCAGCTGATTAAGTAGGACAAGTCACCCTTCCTCTTACACAGAATCTTCTTCCTGTAGCTCAGTTTATTGGCAATGTTGTAGTTTTGTATCAAGACTAGATAGGTCTTCATGACAACATATGTTCATTCCTGTATCCTAAGAATAAAAGACAAAGAGAATTTACCCAGACACTTTCTGAGAACTGGTGACTCCCTAGACTGTTCTGGCATTGTCTCTTCCTCTCCATAGCGAATAGTCCTCCTGTCAGTTGGTCATGTTGCCCATTACACCAGCTCTGTTGCCTAATGAGTACAGATAGGCAGGAGTTTGGCTAACAGGGCATAAGATATTCACTAGGGTCTAAGGAGTAGCAATCAAGCCAACTTCTAGGTATTAAGTTAGAGACAACAGGGCACAGCCTGAGTCTCAGCCCTACCAAGGGACTTTGTATCAGAACTCCTAGAGCTGTCTCTAAGGTCAACACTTCTAGGTCTCAGGGCACAAGCAGAACTATAGGATAAATACACATATTTATATGTAAAGGTATATTCATGAACTATGCAGGAGCACACAGATAATCATATGGATAGGTATATATAATATATATTATATATATAATAGAAATATTCATGCTTATATATATATACCATATGAATACACACACACACACACATTCATATCCATTTATGGCTCTCCTCACTGGTCCAAGTTCTTGACCATCTCAAGAACAAGAAAAGCCCAATGAATTTTGTAATATGGACTTTATCCATAGAGATGTACATACAAAAATACTTACACACACACACACACACACACACACACACACACACAAACATGTTTTGGTCTAGAGTGATTACTCAGAGATTAAAATACTTTCTACACAAGCATAAAAACTTCAGATCCTCCAGAACTTACATAAATGCCAGGTGAACATGATGGCCCACCCATAATTCTAGCCTTAAATTCTAGCAGACAGGAGCTCCCTAAAGCAAGCTAGCCAGCAAGACTATATCTATATCTATAAGCTATATCAGTGAGCTATGGGTTTGATTGACAGACTTTGCTTCAGTGAATAAGATGAAGCAATTGAGAAGATTCTTGACATTCCCAACATTACATTGGGCCTCTACATGCACATTCACTTACCATGTGGATGCACATATGTGTATACATATATACACATACCATACACACATGAAAATGAAAAATATAAAAATATTTATTTAAAAATATACACATATAAACACTCAAGCATATTCTTTAAGAGTAGCATATCTCCACTGGTCTAGGCAAGAGTAGAGTTGTGTTATCTCTGACCTCATCATGGCCAGGCCCCATCTAGCAATGTATTAACAGCCCTGAGCCCTTGTGAACAGCAAGGGTACCACCAGTCAAAAGCTGAGACAACAGTCTTCTTGATTGACAGATGTATGTGTGTGTTCTTGGAACTTTAGCCGAATCAGATTGTACTTTTCAAATAGAAAGTCTGAATTTAAAACAAAACAAAACAAAACAAAAAGCTCCAAGGACTCCATGTTTAAGAAAACAAGACCATGGGAGTTTGAAAGGAAACATATTTGCCAGGGCCTGAGAGATTAAGAGGGACAAAGGAGAAAAAGAAAAGTGTATTAGATTAAGTCATATCAATTATTCTGCCCTGCAAAAGTAGCTCAAGTTAATGGTAAGAAGCCATTCCCTTATTACCACATAGACAGCCCATCTCAACCAGGGTTTGGGTCTCCTTACTTCAAACCACTTCCTTAGAGTTAGGCTCCTTCCCCAGTGGAATAAAATCAGAGAGTTCAGAAGTCTCAGATCAACTCTGAGCATAAGTAAGAGGCAACCTGGGCTACCTCCCACCTCCTTCTGGTTTCTTTCCCCTGGACAATCAGTAGTTAGGAGCAGGATGTCTCTTAACTAAAATCCAACAATGAATGATGAAGATTCTTTGTAAAGATAAACCAGCTCCCAAGCAGTCGGACACCCAGAGGAAAGGTCCATTATACCTCTCTGAACCACTGGATTCAGGTCACAAAAACCTGTTCCTTCCCACTACACAGGTGCCTTATGGACTGTCTTATGAAACATTAATATTTACATAAAATTACAAGTAGGCTGTGACTGTCCCATAGAATAATAAATTCTCTCGATGACCACACAAATTCACTATTTAACTTGTGTTGTTTCAAGACAATCATAGGAAGTAATTAAAGGGTGTGGTGGTTTATGTCTCTAATCCCAGTACTTGGGAGGCAGACAGACAGGTCCCTGCAGCTCACTGGGCCGCTATCCTAGCTAAATAAGTGAGCCCTCAATTCAGTGACAGACCTTGTCTTAAAAAATATGGTGGAGGGGCCAGCAATGTTGTTCATCTTGTAAAGGTTATTCTTCCATGTCTGACAACCTGAGTTTGACTCATATGATTAAAGGAGAGAAACAACTCCTGCAAGTTGTCCTTAGATTCCTACCTCTTTGTCATGGCAACACAGACCTCAACACACAAAATTAATAAATAAAATATGTTTTTTAAAAGAAAGAGATTGAGGAAGATACCCACATAGGCCTCCGACCGCCACATGACTGTGAGCACACATACATGTGTGCACACATGCATACACTTACCTGCACTCATACACACATGTATATATATCCGCACAGACTTGCACAACATGCACAAGAACTTTTATGTTGATCAGGTTGAGAACTCAAGTGAATAGGAACATGTTTATATTCTATTCATTCAGAATGTGGTCAACCACAATCCTACAGGGAAGCTCCCTCTTTGGACCACAGAGCTGACTCAGGAAACCCCATTTACATACATCAACATGTTCAGGACAATAAAGTCTCCCTTGAGTGTGTCTCACAAATGTTGCAATGATATGAAGTCTGTCTAAGGCTGTCATCATGTCTCTGAAGTGTCTCTTCTAAGCTCTGTCTTTCTAGTTGGACAGTTTTCAAATTTACTAATATTTACTGAAGATCTATTGTTCAAGACATAGATTTTTATCTTTATGGAGCTTTCAAGCTACCAGGAAGGAAAAACATATGCAGGAATTATACCAAACCCATAAACATGCTCTTTAGGAGAAGAACTGATCCCAAGTAGAAAACTCATGGGTGGGATGTGGAGAAGTGTCACATGTGCTGTGTCTTGACACCTACAAGAACACTGAGGACAAAAAACAATGACAAAAAGCAATGGATCGTATCAAGCAGAAGTAAGAGCCACAAGCTGGCAGCCCTGAGCCAGCTCTGCCAACAGATGGGTTTCATTTGGCTTGAGAATGGGTTTGGTTTTTTTTTAAGCCTGTTGCCAGCATTTTAAAATCAGGGTTTCATATAAAATCCTGGAAAATATATATATATATCTTAGTTATTTATTACTACCACTACCACTGCTGCTATTAGTGTGTGTCTAGGTGTCTATTTGTCTGTGTATATGGGCATGTATGATGGGGGTGTGTCACAGGAGGTGTGGGGAGCAGAGGCCAACTTTTGGGAGTCATTTTCTCCTTTTACCTTGAGCTCCAGGGATCAAATTCAAGTCATCAGACTTGCACGATGGCTACACTGAGACATTTTGCTGGCCCTGAAGTTTTTTTGACCTCAGAAGTCAGCATCCTGGGCAGGAGAGATGATCTCGTCAGTAAGTGCTTACTGCACCCTGAGCTTCAGCCCCAGAACCCACATGTAAAAAGCAGAAGGTGTTGGTGCAGATTCATAGTTCCAGCCTTGGAAAGGCAGAGACAAACAGACCCATGGGGCTTGGTGACCAGGCTTGCATGTCAGAGTGGCTTAGCCTCTACAAGCTAAAGTAAGAGAACTTGTCTCAAAAAACAAGATGGAGAGGGAATTTTGGAAGACAACTGTGATTGACCTTTGGCCTTCACATGAGTGCACACATGAATGTGTACATACTTGTGTGAACCCCCCAACACCACACACACACACACACACACACACACACACACACACACACACATACTTCCCCTGAGGGAGAAGTCACTCCCACTTAGAAACAAGAGCCTTTTAGGAGGCAGCCATTGTTACCAAGTGAGAACATTTCCGAGAGAACATGCTGCCTGCAGTCCAGGGCATGAGCTTGAAGGTACGATACACTCATGTGGGAATTAACACAACCTGAAGCTGGTAAGGCGTCCTCTCTTCACCTCTGACAGGGCACTTGCTACTCCCTCACTGAGTTCTTGTGTATGTCACACAAGGCTACACATACCCAGTGATCACACAAAGGTAGCTTGCCATGTATTAGCTATTTGCTGGTACTGCAGTTGAAAACATGTATTCTCCCCCACGTTGTGGATTTTGGAAGAATGCTCACTGCAGGCATCCAGAAGGGTTGTTTATTTGTTTGTCTTTTCTTTCTCTTTTTCTGTCAGAGTCCTGGTTTGGAAGGACAACAGAGGAAAACCTCTCTAGTGCCAGTTCTGTGGTTAGCCCTTCTTGACTTTTCCCTCTTCAAAGAGAGCCTGTCATTCAGGACTGGGATAGAAGACAAACAACCTGCTGCTTGGCTGAGGGCTTGGGAGATTGTGTGGGACAGAGCAGCCCTTGCAGCCCAGCTCACGCTCAGGCAGGTAGGTAGGCCAGCAGGGTAGGTGCCTCAGCAGGTTGCTCCCAGGTTGCTGGAAACCAACACTTCTCCCAATGAGACTCTCCTTGGGTGGTTCCAGGCTTGGGGGTGTGGTTACCTAGTACACACATTTCTCATACAAGGAAGGGTATTCAAGATCCCAAATTTGCCTGAAATCACTAACCCTTTCTTCACATAAGCATAGGTTTGTTTCAAAATTTTGTTTTGTTTCTCTACACCCCACCCCAACCCCACCCTTTTAAAACCATTTTCCATCAGACTCTACAATCTTTAGCTACAGTTGTGACAATCACATGGTGACATTGACTGGGAGCTCTCGGGTGTCCAAACATGACAGGGAAATCTGGGAAACTGCGTGGGACCACCACCCTCTAATTTTATGACCCCTGAGGCTATAAGGAAATAATAAATGGAACCACATGCCAGAGCTCAGGAGGCAACAGTTCCCTGGGAATCTGCACAAGGTGCTTAACCTTTCCTTGAGCAGTTTCCTCTCTGAGGAAGGGAAGGCTAGAGCCCCCTCATACCAGACCCAGAGTCAGAAAGTACACCAGCTGCTGCACTTGTGGTTGTGTGTTAGCTAATGACTAACAAAGAATTAGTATTGGGGTTGGGGACAAGTGCATGGATGGTATTAGGAAAGGGCTGGGAGTTGGGACTGAGGTGGGGCCTAGTGAGAGATCCTTAGGTCACTGAAATCATACCTCCTCGGTGCCAGGGTTACACGGACACAAACACCCAGTTTTTGTTTCAGTGTGGCTTCTAGAGATTGAACTCAGGTCTTCCTGCTTTACTGACCAAGCTGTCTCCCCAGTCCTTGGCCATATTCTTAATGCAATAGTAAGCCTTAGGTGGAGTACTTGCCTAGCATGCATGAAGTACTGTGTCCCATGGCTAGCATTGTACAAACCAAGTGTCTGGTACATACCTGTAATCTTCAAATCAAAGTGTAAAGACAGGAGGATCAAGAGTTCAAGGTCATCCTCAACTGCATATGAACTATCTCCATCCATCCATCCATTCACTCATTCATCAGTCATTCACTTACTCATTCAACACGTGGTTAATGAGCTCCTACTGTATGCTTGGTGTGGTCTTAAGCACTGGAAATATGCAATGAGTAAAATGGGGAAACTTTTAAATGGACTGAAAACTCTCTGCCCAGGTGGAGCTCCAAAGGAGGAAGAGACCGAGTGCTTTTTAAGATGCTTAGTCAGACCCGAGGATGTGGCTCGGTGCTTTTGCCTGGTGTGCCTGAATACTATACTTTATTGAAGTGCCCACTTCAAACCCCACCACTGACTTAAGTTTTAAAAACATAGCTCAAATAACAAGGAAAATAGCACATTAAGTAGGTGGTAAGTATAAAGGAAAAAGGTTAGGTAGCTGTGCTGAGGGAGCCTCATTTGAGAAGACAACACTGGGTAGAGACCTCAGGCCAACCCCACACCTCTGTGCTGCCCTCTAGTTCCTCTGCTGGTTATAGCCTGAGTATGTTACTTTGCTCTGTACTGCAACTTTCAGGATAGTTTATCTTGCACACACATACCAATCACAATCCATCCCAGAGGGAAATCGGGGCAGGAATTCAAGGCATGAACCTACCTACACACAGGAACTGAAGCAGAGATGGGATGGGCGGGGAACACAGCTTACAGACTTATTCCCCATGGTTTGCACTGCTTGCTTTGTTATACAACCCAGGACCACCTGCCCAGGAGTAGCCTGTCCACCTCAGTAATTAATCAACAGAATACCCCAATAGACAAGCTCGCAGGCCTATCTAATGGAGATATTTTCTCAGCTGAGGTTTTCTCTTCCTAGATGATTCTACCTTGTGTCCAACTGACAAAAAACTAACCAAATAAGGGAGAGAGACATTTCCACACATGCTGGTACTCCACACCTACCAGACAGAATCTGGCTGGAACAGCAACTATAACCAACCACCCTGTTTTCACATTGTGAAGTGAGCTTCAACCCACTGTCTCTGTCCAGGGGTCCTGTATCTGTCACCTTTTACAGTTGCCAATCTTACTCCTCTTGCACACACTGCTTGAAAGCCCCCAGTCCATAAGGATACTGTGCTGGTGTCAGTGCAAGGATGGAGAGAGAGGACATTATTCCTCCTGAAGGTCCCTGGAATTTTTTATTAGTATCTGCCATGACTTAACTTTGGTGACTTGACCTTCTACAAAGTCTTCCAGTATTCACACCTCCTCTCTCCACAGTTCTCAAAGACCTTGCTCTTAGCTCTCGTGACCTTGCTCTTTCTATTATCCACGGCTGTTCCTCATTGGCTTAAGTAGGGAAAGACGGTAACAAATCCTGACTTTGCCTGACTAATGACTCCCTTTGAGGTGTTCTAGACAAGAGCACCCTTTGACCTCCTTCTACCACACTTGGCTGGAGAGCCGGATGGTGGAGCAACACTTCCTTGTGTACCAGAAATGAGGACGTCTCCAAGCTCTCCTCCGTGGGTGCAGCTCACCAAAAAGAAAGGGGCTTCTGTTGCCAGGAAATGCATCTTGTGTCAATCACTGTTTGGAGGGGACTGCTTTGTGCAAAGCCAGACCAATTCTTGAGGGAAAAGAAAATTGCCAGAAAGAAATGAGGACATGCCAGAGGGGACAAGAATAGCTCCTAGGAGGCCATGTTGAAATAGAGTATATGTGTGTGCAAGAGAGGACGGGCAAAAGTAATCGTGAAGACAAAAGAAGGAAAGAAGAGACACATCAAGTGAGTGTGAGAAAGGAAGGGTAGGAGGAAGGCTTAAACAAGGGCACACCCACTCATTTTGCCCAGCAACTAGACTATGGACCAAGCATGGAAAACTGGCCTGCTTGAGCAACATAGCTCACTAGGAGAGAAATACAGAGGAGAATGTCACAGTTGAGCTTAGCTGCTGTCCTACTATGCTTTCTGTTGCCAGAACAGAATACCAGAGGGCAGACAACTTGGAGAGCAAACAGTAAAAGTCTTGTCAGTATCCACCGGTATCTGATGATAAACGCAGGGCTGAGAAGGTGGAAGAAGCCCAAGAAAATTGAAGAGGGTAGATTTGTTTTACAACTCCCAATAAAGCTGATCTATACCTGTGAGAACTAATTAGATGTGAGAAAAAGACATCAATCCTTCTCTAAAGCCCCACTTCCCAAACACAGTAACTGTATCTCTGCAGGTGCTTTACAGAGGACCAAACACATCCAAACTGTTATCACTCATTTAAGAGTTCATGTCAGTGACGTCAGAAAGATGCTTAGGTGAACAGTTAAAGGGCAGAACAATGAATTACTTCTGTTCTCTGGCATAAACACATGCAAAGGACATGCTTAGTTCATGCATAGGGGTCATATCTGGTAAGAGAGTAAAACAACTTATTACAAAGGTTTCTTGCGTGAAGGAGTGGTATTGTTTGCTATATCCTTAAAATCGCACCTACTATCTATTAAATAGACATAGATGAAGAAAATGGGTAACATATTTTAAATTTTCTTTTTATTTATGTGTAAGTGGCTATGTCTGTGTATATACACACATGTGTGCAGGTGCCCACAGAGGCCAGAAGAGGGTGTTGTAGTCTCTGGATCTGGAATTGCAGACACATCATATGAGTATGTGGAACCAAGCTCAAGTCTTCCACAAAAGCGGTACATGCTCTCCAGTCCCTACATAAAACATTTTGAGTTCCTTAGAAGAACAGACACAGAGAGGGCAGGTTCCATGGGGGACATTTTATTCTAAACCCTGAGTCTCTCCTGTTACCTCCAAATCTCACAGAATGAGCCCTGAGATGGGAAAGCACAGAGCCATGGATGGATGGATTCCATCTTTCTTTCCTTTGATCCTCTTGGGGGCAAATCTTGACTTGAAGATGCATTATGTAAATTAAAATGATCTGCTCAAATGTGAATTCGCCCCGGGTTTGCACATGTGTAGTGTGGGATAATAAATCATGGCTCTCTACCATGGGTAGAAACTTGGTGCCACTGTGCCTGTCTTTTTAAATTTTTTTTCTAAGTGTCTAGTTGTGGTTTTTTCATCAAAGTCAGAACTCCCTAAACTCTGCATTTCTAAAACCGTTTAAGTAGATTGTGGTCCAGACAACAGTAAGTGACCACATGCTTTTCTTTAAAAAGAATTTTTTTTTACTTTATTATACTGGGTTACATAAGGGCACTTTCCTATAAGTATATAATATATGTTCAGTATATTTCTCCATACCTTTTGTCGTTCCTTCTCCTTCTTTAACTATCTATTTTTCTTTGTGTCTATGTGTTTGGGGTATGCATGGTTGTGCAGGTACATGTGTGTGCAGGCACATGTATAACATGAAGGCCAGAGGTGGCACTGGTTCCTGCCTCAGTTTCCCTCCATCTTATCTTCTGAGACAGTCTCCCACTAAACTTGGAGCTATGCTGGCTGGCCAGTGAGTCCCAGGGGTCTGCCTCTTTCTCCCCACTGCCTTCAGCACAAGTTTATAAACCTATGCCTCTGTAATAGATTCTACTCAGGTGCCAGGGACTCAAACTCAGTTCTTTGTGCCTGCACAGCAAGTGCTTTACCAACTGAACCTTCTCCACCACAAGTTTCTCCAGACCCATCCATCCTGCATCTCCATTTCTTCCTAGAAGTCCCAGTTCTACTTCTCAATGTTAGCATTTCTCTGTCACTCCCTACTCAATGTGGTTCTGTGTGCCCAACATGTAAAGCAAAACCACCTCCTCTGGCTACATCAGTCCAAGCTAGATGGGAAATGAAAATGACCTTCACCTCTATGCTAACCTGAATTGGGTTTGCTGTTCTTTGAGAAAACTCCCAAACACATAAATACAAGACAGTAAGTTGAGTGAGAATGTCCTCTTCCTGCAAAAATCCGCTGTCAATAATGCAGAAAATGGACTCGTGTCTAACAGTGCTCACAGTGTGAGAAGGCATATGGTGGGCGGGCCTTGGCTTTGGGTTTCTCCCCCCATCATTACTATTTTTGGTAAGCAGTAATTCACACAGTTTTCTAGAAGGTTTTTTTTTTTTTTTTTTTTTTTTTTTTTTTTTTTTTTTTGACTTGGCTGTGATGTGAGACAGATGGCCCTGGGATGTTCCCACTGAGGGTGCCTCTGGGAGCTCGGGTTCCCCAGGCTGCTCAGCTCTCCTCTCTCTCAGTGGGGAATCATGAAGCTGCTTTTTTGGAGAAGCTTGCCCACCTTCTGATCTTGACAATTCTTTCTCTACAAGTACATATGCAAGACACCCGAGTAACTTGACTTAGGCAATGGCAGGGAGGTTGCCCAGCCAACAGGAACTACAGATGTAAAATATAAAACAGTCCTATAGATTAATCTAGACTGGAAATACCAGACCGTAGGAAGGATTCTCCCCATGACAGCAAGCAGTTCCAGAAGGAAGGCATTTGCTAGATATTTTTCCTTTGGCCTCTGATAGTTTGTTAAAAGACTGTGAGAGGTGAACCTACTTCTACCACCAATCTGACACTGGTCCCCAGGTCCCCTTCGGCCCCCTCCCCAGCTCTACCTGCTAAGTTCTCACCTGGATATTGTGGAAACTTTCTGATGGATCTATTTGCCTTAAACATTTCTTCATTTCAATATACCCAGCACATGACAGTTCTATGCTCAAAGCAAAGCCTTTTACAAGTCCTTATTTCAGCCTGGCCAGAGTCTGCCATGTAGACATAGATTGTAGAACCATCCATCGGTCTATTTTCTGTAAGCTACACACTTTTAAGCAGAGACCTAAGGACAAAAGAGAGGTGATATAGGAGAACAGTCTGGGCAATAGGGAAAGATATGCAGTCTCTGAAGCTTGGGAAAGCTTTGACAAACCGGGGACTCCAAGAAGCCAGTGCTGCCGGCAGATCATAAAAGAACATGGTATGGTGAATCAGAATGAGGCAAGAACGAGAGTCTGTGGTGGTTTGGATAAATGTCCCAAGAGGACCATGTTCTAAAATCTCCATCACCAACCCAAGGCCCTATAAAAAAGTGGGAGAACCTTTTGGCGGTAGAGCCTGGTAGAAGAGGAAAGTTGGGTCATTGGTGATGCATACATGGGGCCCATTCGTCTCCTGCCTCTCTCATTGCTTCTAAGCTGCCATGAGGTGAGCAGCTTTTCTCCTACATGTTCTACGAAATAAACCTCCTGGCAAGTTGTCGGCCCCATGTTATTTGCCATAGCAATAGCTGTCTTACTGATAATAGCCATGGATCTGCTCGTGCAGCCAATGAGAAGAGCTTGGCTGTGTAGGCCCTGAAGAGTGCCATGCCTCATACGAGCCAGTCCAACTTCTGTTGGAAGATCCCAGTGGCAGCTGAGAGGAGAATGGATTTAAAAAGAGGATAAGACAAGAGGGGAGGGTGGCAAATAGTCCAGGGACAAAAAAAATAGAGGGTTGTGGGGAACTGGCTGCCATGAAGGCAATGAGCCATGATGGTGGCTGCCTAAAGAAAAACAGGAAGAGTTTTCTGGTGGATTGGGTGGATGAGGTATAGAGCAGATTGACTAATTCTTGCATTTCTGCCAGGGCCAGTGGGAGAGGGCAGTTAGTTTGACAAAAAATAGTAAAGAATTGTGGAGAAACACAGGGTCCAGGAAGATGCCTTGACCTTGGTTTTGGATGTGGGAAGATAACTGATGGAGGTATCTGGAAGGTGATAAGCTATGCTCTGAGGTGGGAGTAGAAATCTGAAAGCTGTTGGTCCACGGATAGCTTTTCAAATCTTGATAATAAGAGAGGATGGATCAGGGCAGTCCAACACTAAGACTCTGGCTAGCTATCCTCCCTACAGCTGAGCGTGCTAGTTAACCCGTAAGTCTGTGTCTCCAGGTATGGACCAGATTCCCCTAAATCCCCTCTCTTATTAATCACAAGAGCTTCTTCATGCTGCCTTTTCCAACATGCCTTAAGCTTCTTCAAGGACTTGTTTTGAAGGATTGGTTTTGAGATCTAAAATGTAGGCAAAGCCTCGTAATAACAAGCAGGGTGTAATTTTAGAAACCCCAAATGGTTCCCAGTTACCAGGGTGATTTCCAGGTCTCCTTGTCCCACACAGGAATTGTGATGGGGACTAAGAGCAGAGCTGGCTCTCCTCAGGAGAAAAGCAGACCACCTGTCCGACCTCATCTGATACCAGTGCCCAGACGTCCTGCTCCTCCTTGGAGACATCTCTCCACACACAGCAGCCTCAGAAAGAGACTCTATACGGTGATCACAAGCCAGGCTAGAAAGGATCCCGGCTGGAAGGACGTGCTGAAAGCAGCAGAGAGAGATTGATGTGCAGCCTAGGCGCCCCAGGCATGTGTTCGCCATCTGTCAGGCAGAGGGAGCCTTGCCAGCCCTACATGGTTATTCAGTACTAAAAGAATATTCTTTAGTTTGACTGACACCCTGGGCAGCCTTCACCAAGATGGTTGGGCTCTGGGATCCAGATGGGACTGAGGGGCCTCTACTCTCCTGAGGGAGATGCCTCCCTCTGGAAGGCTGGGCCACCCAGGGTACACAGAGGGGGAGGGCTCTCCAGGGCCTGCAAGGAGAGTGTGGCTTGGCTCAGAATAGGCAGGCCTAGGCCTGAGCTGGGACTTTTATGTGTGGCTGGGCTTCAAAGATGAGGGAGAGACCGTAAGAATGTTCTTCACACATTAGCCCTGCCCCCCCACCACCACCCCATAGAATCCTAAAGAGAACACTAATGCCAGGCTTAGGTCACCTCCCACAATGAAATGATCAAGTTTAGGCTTTTCTTGAGGAAAAAAAAATATATATATAGTCTCATCCATTAATTTCAAGCCAGACAAGAATAGACACATGGACCCTTTTCAGTATGAGGCCTGTTAATTTCACTGAACATTCAGGTTTCCCTCCCTGAAAAGACGCTCCTCCAAGACTCTATGTTTCCTTCCCACTGAACATAACCAAACCCAAGCAACTACTTCAAACCACAAAATGCGGACAGATCTGAACTATGCCATCTCCAGACAGAACCAGTCAAAGTCAGCATGTGCCTGGCCATGTATCTTTCCTTCTGCCACATCAAGTTCCAAGTTTATTCCATAAACCTGGGTCCCAAGCAGACTTTACCTGCAGCAGAATAGCAAGCAGGCTGCCTTCCTGGCTTTCTACCTTCTTGCCTTCCGGCCTTCTTCCTATCTTCCTACCTTCTTTCCTGTCTGCCTGCTTTCCTCCCTCCCTTCTTCCTTCCTTCTTTCATTTCTTCTTTCCTCCCTCCTCCCTTCCTTCCTTCTTCCTTCCTTCTTGCTTCCTTCTTCCCTTCCTTCCTTCTTCCTTCCTTCTTCCTTCCTTCTTCCTTCCTTCCTTTCCTTTTTCTTCCCTTCCTAGCTAGTTAGCCTGGCAGTCACAATCTTCCTGCCTCTGGCTTCTGAATGTTGTGACCCCACATCTTACATTCTTTGCAAATCACTGAGATCTGGGGTCTGGTTATTTATGCAGCAAATCCCAACTTATCCTGACAGGTAGGCACATCCATTCCTGTTGCCACCATGGTCTCTCACACATGCTTTATAGTATTCGGGGGGGGGGGGGGGCAATATTCTTGAGGCTACAAAACTGAAAGGCAAACCAAAGGAGGTCAGACTCAATCTTATTGTGATGTCAGATTTTCACAATTAAGTGAAACACCAGCCCTTGGGATCACACTGGGTCTTGAGCAGAAATGAGCAAAACCTCAAGTCCCAGACAAAACCGACTTAGGCTGGGAAGGTGGCTCAGTGTAAGAACTCTTACTGCTGAAGCATGAGGACCTGAGCTCAGATCCCCAGCACCCACATAAAAGACTGGGAGTGGCTACAGGTATGCATGTGACCCTAGTCCTGTAAGGAGCACAGACAGGAGAATCTGGGGCTGGCTGGCTCCAGTTTTAGTGAAAGACTGTCTCAGGAGAACAGGGCCAAGAGTGATAGACGACACCAGATATCCTCTTCTGGCCTCCAAGGATACACCATGCATACCCTCACAACACAGACAGAGGTGGGGGAGGGAGAGAGGGAAGGAGGGACTGAGGGGGGGGGTAGAGACAGAAGGTAGGAGAGGAAGAGAGAGGGAGGGAGAGCTAAAGAGATGGAGATTTGGGGCAAGATGAAGGATTGGACAGAATGTGTTCCTAAGTTATTTAATAAACAGCTCTTAGCTTTGTCAGTGACTGTTTTTATCATCAGACTGAATCTAATCTCTCTAAAGACAGATTGACAAAAAAGCAAGTGATAGCATTTGTACTTAATTTGGTTAGTGGAAAAAGAAGAATTCTGTTCCATTGAGTCATTCCAGGCTCATCTGAGCCCTCCAAGAAGGGGCACTCCCCACCAGCTCTCAAAGCAAGAGGCTGGGGACACTAAGGTAGGCCAGTGGCTGGATCACTTTCCCTTTGGTCCCCAGAATGTGGTTGCTAAGAGCCCCCAAATCCTCCAAGCGAGCTTCCCTCGACTTGGCCTCTACAACCAAATCTCACATTTCCTACCTTGTCACCAGTTGCCTGAGTGCAAGTTTGCCTTGTCCAAACGTGGCTCCAAGAAACCTGTGTTTGATTTACTGCTCTGCTCGCCGCTCAGCACTTGCGGCAGGTTGTGCTCACATGAGTTGGGCACACGTGCTGTTTACACAAACGCACATGTGCATCACATGGCAGATGTTCTTTCTGCCACAGGGTGGGGGTGAGGGGAGTGCAGGGCTGCTCCAGGTGTTTCAGATGCGTGCTTGGGTTGTGTGGGCTTTCCTGCCATTAGTGGCAGAAGCTAGAACTTGTGGGTAGCAAGTAGCTCTAGAAGGAGGAAATACTTGCTTTGTGCGGGAAGTTCTCATTTAAAACTAATATGGTACTTTCCTTCCTTCCTTCTTCCTTTCCTCCCTCCCTTCCTCCCTTTCTTTCTTGCTTCTTTCTCCTTCTCTTTTTTTTTTTTCTTTTTTGGTTTTTTGAGACAGGGTTTCTCTGTGTAGCCCTGGCTGTCCTAGAACTCACTCTGTAGACCAGGCTGGCCTCGAACTCAGAAATCCACCTGCCTCTGCCTCCCAAGTGCTGGGATTAATTCTCCTTCCTTCTCAATGGAAGGGTCTTAGGCCGTATGCTTCTTCCACTCCACTTATTTTTAATATATGCACCATGTGAAGCTGGGAAGATGGCTCAGTTGGTGAAGTACAAGCATGAAAACTTGAGTTCGGACCTCTAGCACCTACATATAAAAAAAGGTGATAGGCGCTAACCCCATTAGTTGGGGTGTACAGACAAGCAGATCCTGATCAGTGACTAGCTTGTAAATCAATAAGCAATAAGTTCGGCAAGAACTTAAAAAAAAAAAAAAAAAGTGGAAAGTGATTGAGGAAGAATCCTGATTTCAACCGCCAGCTGGCTTCTATACTCAGACATACACACATACACACAAGCCCCCACTTGCATACATAGACACACATCTACCATGTAACACACACAACATGCACCATAGACTCTGCTGCCTGAACTCTAAACTATATAGTCTTGTCTTCCACACCTCCAATCCCACTCACCTAACACACTCAAAGACCTAAATTTCATAGCAAACAAAAAAAAAAAAAAAAAATAGGCATTTGTATCCAAAGTCTGATGCTGTCTTTAAAATTAATGACTAGCAAACACAATGGAGTGTATTATAGAGAGAGATGTACCTTGTCATCATACCTGGAAACATTCAGACAGAAGCCTGAGTAAATTATGAGATCAAGAAGGAAGTTATCTCCAAAATATTTGGGGCATGCCTGTTTAATGTCAGGTTTGAAAAAGAAAATCCACACAGGGCCACTGTGTTTCACATCCAAAGCCTGCAGCTGGGGACTCAATTGTAGATTTGTTAAAAGGGTCTCTCCACGGGTCTAGGGAAATGGCTCAGTCAGTTAGGGTTTGCCACACAACCCTGAGGACCTAAGTTCGATCCCTTCTAGAGGCCAGAGGGAACAGAGGGAATCTTCTAGAGGGAACAGAGAATAAAGGCTATGGAGAAGACAGATGCTGTTGTGAGGAAGAAGAGCTGCTGTGGTTCAGGCCCTGTTAACACCCTCGAAGCACTTCCTTGAGGGTCAGTGTGAGAATTAGACAAGATAGTGTGAAGAGAGCAGTCCTGGCATCCTGTGAACACATTAAGGTTGATAGCTTTGTAATGCAAGGAACTCCTTGGGGACAGGGCCAGTCAGCACCTGAAGCTCATGGCTAAGGAGTGCTCCATAAACCACGACCTGTGAGTTTTGCTTCTGCCTTGGGCTTTCCCCTGGAGTTTTGTACTGACACAGGAAGCCTTGACTCCCCATGTTCAGGGACATTACCCCAACCACCTGGAACTCTACACTCAGCCTCCCAGAATTCTTATGAAAAGTGGCTTTGGAGGCCTGAGCCCAAAGCCCAGAATCTGGGAGGAGGGTATTTCTCCACCAGGAGCTGCATGTGATGGTTAATCTCAGCTGTCAATAAGTTGATGAGATAAACAATGACCTGGAAGATGAGCCTGTGGGTGTGCTTATAGGGATATCTTATTAAGTTAATTAATGTGGAAAACACCTGCTTTGAATGGTGCCATTCCCTGGTCTGGGACCCTGGACTATATAAAAAAAGGAGAATGTTTCTGTGCACACACAGCATTCAACACTTCCTGTTTTTTGACTATGCACACCCAAGGTGACTAGCCACTGAATCCTGCCACTGTGACATCATTGCACTGATGACCTATAACTTGAACTCTGGCTAAAATAAGCCCTTCCTAAGCAGCTTTTGCAGGGTATTTTTATCAACAGAAGAAAAGTAACTGAGAGCCCACTATAGCCGGTGGTAGCAGGTTGTGGTAAATAGAGACACGATGAAATGAGGGCTGAAGAAGAGGACAGTGGGGTGTGAAGGACTTGGGGGTCCTCACACAGCTGGGATATGTTCCTGCACTGGATCACATAGGAGAGTGTGACCATGGGTATCCTTGACTTGTCTGCAGCCTGAGTAGGAAAGTAGCCAATATTTCATCTTTGTATAGGCTACCACTCACAAACACCCTTTAGCATAGTAAGGAAGGTCCCACCTATTCCTATGGGAGAGTTGGATTCCTTTCTTTAAATCATAACCAGGTATTGGGCTTTCTCTAATTTTTCAAGATTTACTAGGGTAGCCAAATGACATGTTGGGGATCCTTCTTTTGTTCAGTCTCATTTATTCTATTAGCATGATGACGACACTGAGTATTAAACTAGCCTTGCCTTCCCAGGAAACACTCACTGGTCATGGGGTTTTTAATACAATGGTTTTTATACACTATTATATACAATGTTATACACTGTTGCACTCTATGCTACAAGCTGCTCATGAGGAGACGCAGGCCTGGATTTTTTCCTTCAGGGATGACTTCGGCATTGTTATGTTGGACTCACAGAATGAACTGTGGAGGGTTTGTTCTCCTACTTTCTGAAGAGCTTCTATAATATCACTATTCAATTTTCCTCATACATTTATGCTTCTTATTGACATCGGTTGTAGTTTTAAAACTATGATCACAAATTCTTTGGTAATTTTCCCTCTATGGCATGCATCTTAACTCTCATTCTCTTGAAAACAAGCTGCAGTTAGTGACTTTCTTCTTGTGAGAGGAACAGAGAGTATTCCCTATTCCAAAAATGGGTTATAAAGACTGAAGCTTCTACCATGTGTTTTCTCTCTCTCTCTGTCTCTCTGTCTCTCTCTCTCTCTCTCTCTCTCTCTCTCTCTCTCTCTCTCTCTCTCTGCCCCTACACACATACAATGTGTCCAGATAATGGTCAACTTGACTTCTTGGGGTACAGGCTGTGACCCCAGTTTCAGAAACCCTTCTTTGTAAAATAGAGATTTTTTTTTTTAATCTATTGTTCAGGATAAACATGAGAAACCATTGAATTAATATTCAAATATAAGGTAAAACTTTAAATTCTACAGTTGGTCCTCAGTATCCTCAGCTTCAATATTCACAGATTCAACTAATCATGGATTACAGATATTCAGAAATATTCAGAAAAAAAGTCAGAAATGGGGCCTATGACTGTAAGCCTAGTACTCAGAAGACCCAGGAAAAGGGTTCTCCATGAGATCAAGGCCAATCCAAGCTATGTGGCAAAGCTTTCTCTCTCTCTCTCTCTCTCTCTCTCTCTCTCTCTCTCTCTCTCTCACACACACACACACATACACACACACACACACACACAGAGAGAGAGAGAGAGAGAGAGAGAGAGAGAGAGAGAGTTGAAACAAAAATAATTTTCAGAAAATTCCCCAAATCATAGCTTGGGTTTGCCACACACAGAGTACTACTTAGAGGTCCCATGGGTAGATGGATAAAGTGTGGCATGAATCTCTATCGCTTTCTACAATGTCGAAGGTCCTAAGTGCCTTCCAGCAGCTGTACATGTACTTATGTTACCAGACTTGGAATTCACAGTCTATATCCAAACAAGCTAGGTGTGGCTATCTTCTTTGATAAAAACAATTGAAATAGCAAATTAATAGTGAAAACCAGAACAAGGAGATATGACCACATTGGGAAAAGTGATTCCCTCAAAGCCATCTTTGGAGTCCTGGAGTGAGATTTAAAGGTTAAATCGAAGGACAGTTGTATGTAAATCTATTCTCCTCTAGCATGGGGTTTAGGCTCTCTGTTCTATCAGCATGAGATTTCTGAGAGAATTCAGTTTCATGAGGTCCATTGTTTCAACAGTCTGGTAATCAAAACAAGGGACACAAGTAAAATATTTTCATGCCTGACAGGCTGGATCCAGTTAGGCCCATTGGTAGCACTACTATTAACAATGGTCAGATGCTAGTCACTAAACAGTGTAGTATGGAGACAATTTGTATCATATTTACATTGCATCAGATATAACAGGCAATTGAGAAATTATTTAGAATATACATGGGAATGAGCTGGATACCTTTAATCCCAGCCCTCAGGAGACAGAGGCAGGTAGATCTCTCTATGAGTTTGAGGCCAACCTGGTCTACAAAGTGAGTTCCAGGATAGCTAGGGCTGTTACACAGAGAAACCCTGTCTTGAAAAAACAAGTGTGTGTGTGTGTGTGTGTGTGTGTGTGTGTGTGTGTGTGTTACATGCACAGATTTATTACATATTTATTACAAGTGAGAATTGAGCAACTTCAGCTCTGGTACCCACCAGTTTCTGACAATCTCCTAATGGACAATAAAGGATAACTGTACATAAATTCAGTGTGTTACTGTCTTCTTATCATCTATGACTTTTACTGGAGTTTAAATTTCCCTTTATAAAGCTAGAGAGATAGCTTAGTCAGTGTTTGCCACAGTAGGCCGAAGACAGGAAGTCGATCCCCAGACTGAACATTAAAAAGATAAGGCAAGCAGAGCATGGCACACATGCCTTTGATCCCAGCACTCCAGAGCCAGAGGCAGGTGGATCTCTGAGTTCCAGACCAGCCTGGTCTACAGATGGAGTTGCAGGACAGCCAGTACTGATTACACAGAGAAACCTTGTGTCAAAAAAAAAAAAAAAAAAAAAAAAAAAAAGCCCAGATAAGGTCATTGGCCAGGTCATTGGCCCACCAGTCTAACATAAAGCACTGGCTGCTCTTCCAGAGGATTCAGGCCACATGGTGACTCACAACTGTCTTAAACTCCAGTTCTAGTAGATTCATTGTCCTCTTCTGGTCTCCACAGGTTGTCAGGCACACACATGGTAAACAGACCTACATGCAGCGAAACATCCATACATATAATATTTTTAAAATAAATTAATTAGTTAAAATTTAAGTTTTAAAAAAATGACATTATGCCTACGGGAGATAGGATGTATGGTCCCATTAAGTTTTGTTTAAAGTTAGATTGAGGCAAAGGTGTTTTCTAGATTCTTTGTTTAAATGTTGGGGTTCAAAGTCCTTTGTTTTAAATCTGTTTCTTGCCCCAGGAAACCAACACTGTCTTTCTTGGATTTTATCTCAAAGACCCTTGAAATAAGCCATAGGAAACACCAGGGCAGGAAGAGAAAGCAAAGAGAAATTGTTTCCCAGGAGTACCCACCACAAATTAATCATTCATCCCAAACTTCTGGGAATAGAGGTTATTCAGGTCCTGTGTCATCATGACTGACAGGCAGCAAGAGATGATGAGTAGAATCCCACACATGGCAACTAGACTTTGATTCCTGGCAGAGGCCCAAGTGACAGAACAAGATCTGTAACAGTGGTGTCCAGTCTAAAAGCCTCAGTAGGGAGTCGCTAAGGCTTCTGGGACCACCATGGGCTGTGATTTAAACCACCTTTCCCAGTAAAGGCATATGAAACATTGAAACAAAATTTCTTTACCTGTTACAAAGCATCAAAAAAAAAAAAAAAAAAAAATCTGATGCTTATCAGGCCAAGCCTAAGTGAAGGCAGAAATTGCTGGATTCTAAACCCTTCTGCCCTGGAGGTGTTAACAGAACTTGGCACATCTGAGCTTCAATTTTCACAACCTCCTGGAGCAACTAGGCAAAAGATAGTGATGGCTAGGGACCACCCAAGGTGAGAAACTTAACGCAGGTATCACCCAGAGGCTGCCCCACCCTCCACTCAGGGAACTGAAGGGAGGAAAAAAAAAGACACAACCAAACATCCCTGGAGGTGTGGCTTCAGTTCAAAGCATTCCAGGTGGAGACTGGCTGCAGATGGCAGAGGTAAGGTAAGTATAGATAGATGCTCTCCTAAGAATGCTGCCCAGTTCCGACCCTCAACCGATTCCCTTCTTATGAAAAACCTTCTAAATATAACTAGTAATACAATGATTGCAAAATAGAGTGCCTGGGGCAGGGGACCCAGTGTGGTGACTGGAGTACTTGCCACACTAGTGAGAGGACCAGAGTTTGGGTCCCCAGAACCCATATGAATTGAGAGGGTCTAAAATAGTGCCTGTAATCTTAGCCTCAAAAGGCAGAGACAAGGGAGTCAGCTAAGTGGCTGACAAGTAGACTCCACATCAGTGAGTTCTGGGTTTGACTAAGAGACCCTACCTCAAAGACCAGTCAAAGAAGATTCTCAATATCAACCCTGGGCCCCTGCGCACACACACTTGAACATGAATACATATATACCTGTTGAGGTTTGATCTATTGCTATGGATTGTAAAACTAATTCTATACTGGAAGGTCTGGGCCTACAAGTGACTTCTCGAGCTTACAACCTTTTGTTGTGTAAACCTTGTTCCTTGATTTAAAAGTATTGGTTAAATAAAATTGGCTACAGCCAACTACTGGAGGGATTAGAGGTAGGTGGGTTTGGAGAAACCTGGTTGGATGAGGTGGGGGAAGAAGAAGAACGAGGGGGGAGAGAAGAAGCTGCCTTAAGGGGAGATGAGCACATGGCCAGGAGAGACAGCAAGTATCTGGGGCACACCTCTGGGGAGGTAGCCAGGCCAGCAGATAGAAGAGTAGATTAGTGGTTACCGCTCCTCCCCCCCCCCCCCCCCAGTAATTGTCAAAGCCAAATAAAATAACCACAATCTGAGATTCATTTATTTGTAAGCTAGTCAGGGATAGGCTTAAATTGGTTGTACTATACATACCACACACACATACACATGAAAAGTAAAAAAGGGGGAGAAAAAAGTACCCAAGGAAAAAAGATGAGTGGGAAGTGTTTTATAAAAAAGATAGGTAGAATGTTTGGTGGAGGTGCGGTATGGTGTGGGGGAAGGGGGTGCCTCTGCCAGGCCCGTGCTGAGGCAACCCTTTCCCCTGAGGGACCAGCCACACGACATAGTATAGAATAGTTTGTTCGGGGCATAGGAAGGAGAGTTGAGAGGGTAGTAGAGACAGAGAAAGGCAGTGAGAGAGAGAGAGAGAGAGAGAGAGAGAGAGAGAGAGAGAGAGAGAGAGAGAGAGAGAGAGAGGAGAGGCATAGAGGGCATCCATGAGTACATGGAGAGAGAGAAGGGGGAGAGGAGGGGAGGGGAGGGAAGGGGAGGGGAGGGAGGAAAGAGGGGGAAGGGGAGGGAGAGAGAGAATAAGGAGCAAGGGCAAGAGGAGAGAGAGCGAAAGAGAGTGAGGAGAGGCTGAGCAGCCCCTTTTATAGTGAGTCAGGCACACCAGGCTATTGCCAGGTGACTGTGGGGGCAGAGCCTAGACTAAATGCTTACAGGAAGCCCTGCAAAGGATGAGCCCCACCTGCAAGGTAGGTAGGCACATGACATAGTCACTGACCAGGGGTTCTCAACCTTCTTAACGCTGCGACCCTTTAATGCATCATGTTGTGATGACCCCAACCATAAAGTTATTCTGTTGCTACTTCATAACTATAGTTCTGCTGCCGTTCTGAATCATAACATAAATACCGGTATTTTCCAATGGTCTTAGGCAACCCCTGTAAATGGGTCTTTTGACCCCTCAGGTCGAGAAGAGCTGCTAGCTGCTATGGTTGGGCCAGTAGTGAAGGTGTGGACAAGCTAGACCAATCATGGCCAAACAGCATAGCCCTCCCTCCCTCCCTGCCTCTCCTGTGTTAACACTTGGAGAAGAGAGAACAGGCTGCCCTGTAAGGGTTCCCAAATGGCAAATGAAGTCAGAGACATCTTGTCACTACATTAAAAAATAACTTTCAAAAAAAAAAAAAAGAAAAAGAGTCAATAAGTGGGTAAATAGAATACGCTTAGCAAGCACGAAGCTCTGGGTCCAAACCCCAGCACCCACAAACAATAACAACAGTTAGACATAAACGATGAAAGAACTGGGTAGATAGAACTGGTTGTGGTCCAGGAGTCAACACAGGACCCTGAATTTGAACAAAAAACATTTGTTTAGATTCAGGAGGCAGCTCAGTTGGTGGACCGACTGCCTAGCAACTCAGAGCTCTGGGTTGAGTTCGGCACTATTTAAAGCAGGTGTGGAGGCACACACCTGTAACTCCATCATTCAGAGCAAGCAGAGAGGCAGGAAGATAAAAAGTTCAAGGTCACCCTCTGCAGCATAAATGACTTCAAGCCAACTGTGGAAAACAAAAATGTCTAGAGAAACAGCACATTACTGACTCCTGGGTTTGATTTCTCAGATCTAGCCCCAGCCGTATAGTTTCCAGTCACCTCTGTCGCAAGAGCAAGGTTACCCTTGCTCTTCACTTCCTGGACCACAGTGAATAGGATCTTCAAAGTGGCCCACAATGCTGGCCCCAGCTCCTTTGCCGATCTTCTTTCCTGAATCACATGTTCTGTGGCCCCGCCTCCAGACAAGTGAAGACACCTGAAAATGTTGTTCTCCCAACGAGCAGGACCCACAACAGCTTCAGGGTGACTGTGGCTGTGGTTACCTCCCTACCCTCTTGCTTGGTTTTGTTCACGTGGTTGTTTGGATATGAACTATCCCCCATAGGGTCATGTGTGTGAGGATTTGGCCCTCCATTGACAGTGCTGTGTTGGAAATCTGTGCGACCGTGTGGAGACTGAGCCTTGCTGGAGGAAGTGGTTGTGAAGGGATCAGCACCGGCTTGAGTTTTCTAGTTCCAGTACACCTCCCCACGCCAATGATGGTATTCTCTCTAGCTGCTGGTTAAAATAAACCCCTCCTCCTTTAAGTTGATTTTTGCAGGCATGTGGTCGCAGAGAATGAGAGAAACAAATGGAGTTAATGAGTACCGTGATCCTGTCGTACAAATGGCTTTTGAACCCTGGGGAATCTGGCTACTGAGAAAGTTCACATTGGTGTCTCTTCCATCACAGCTGGTCAAGGAACAGGAGGATCAGGAGTAAAGAAATTGGCCAATGTGGGAACAAGAGTTTTTCAGAAAATGATTGAAGCTATGAAAGAAATGGAGCCATGAGGTAGGTAGGGAGAACCCAGTGCCTCCTGGGATGCCCAGGAAAAGGTGTTTTTCTAGGGTCGCTATGCTGTGAGCTGAGACCTGAATGACAAGTAGGGGCTGCCATGTGAATTTGGTGCAGGAGTGTTCCAGATAAAATAATGAGCAGATACAAAGGCCCTGAGGTAGAAATGAGCAGGTCCCGGACATACACCGGAGGCCAGCACTCTTGGAGAGGGAAGATGGACAGAAGGGTTGTGGTATTCATTGGATCTATGTGGGAGAGTGTTGCTCAAGTGTTGGCATCCAGCATATACTCAGTGCGATTGTAATTTGTCTCGTTTGTTCAGTGATATCCACACACTCTCAAGCTTCTTGCATTAAAGTCATGGGGGAGTTATGTACGTCAGAAAGTCCATTCAGGTCACACAGGGATGAGAAGACCAGGGTAAAGCAGAGAACCTCATCTGAAACCCATAGGAAAGCTAGCAGAGTGTTCTAGACAAGGGTGGCTAGCCTGAACCTCTTTTATTCTTATTTAACATCGTATATACATGAGCATGCATGTTTACTCACAGAAGGCAGAGAGGAATCCTCCAGAACTGAAGTTACGGGTAGTTAGTTGTGAGCCTCCAGACATAGGTTCTGGGAACAGAACCTGAATCTTTTAGAAGAGCAACAAGCACTCTTAGCCAATGAGACATCTCTCTAGTCCTCCAAAGATTTTTTTTTTTTTTTTTTTAGAAGGAAAATGTGGCTATAGCCACAGCCCTGTTAACAGATCATGGGATATTTCTGCCATTGTGCAGAGCCTCTTCCAGCGGGGGGGGGGGGGGGGGGGGAGATAAAGGAAAAAGCATAGCTGCTTGCCCTCCAAGCTGTCAGAGTCCCAGACACTATGCTCAGCATCTCTGGGATTTTGCTGAAAGATAAACACTGATAAGGCCTGCAGGTCATCCCCAGCAGCCAAGGCCCCCAAGCTCGATGGGAGGGGCTGGTGCTCCCAGAACTGAGTTGACAGAAGCCAGAACTTCGTGTTTCCCTTCAGAGGAAAACTGCAGCTGGCCACCCACCCTGGGTCTGAGCTGGCCCTGGATGGATTCCCCCCAGAGGGAAAACATTGTTTGTGTCCTTCTCTGAGAGGCCAAGAGGTCAGGGACAAAAAGTCTCCTGCAGACTGACAGGTTTGGGGTTGCATCTATGCAGAACTGTGGCAGAATCTCAATCTCTATTAGAAAACAAAACAAAAACCACTATGCTACAAAAACTACTCGTGGCCACACCATGTCTGGGGCAGAGTGAACCTTAGAAGTCTGTCTAAATTCACCAGAACTAAGCAGTGCCTGTTGGGATGGGCAAGCCTCTGAAGTTAGTGTCTTATAGAGAAACAAGGCAACAGCAACAACAAAAACCCACAGACTCTTTAAAACTGAGTTATCAGAATGATATGGGCATTGCTCCAACCTGACCATAAACACCCTCCATATCTATGGGCTCCATTCTACAAGCCTAACTAGCCAAGGGCCAAAAATTCTATGTTTGGGTCTGCAGGTGAAACTCAGTTGGTGGAGTGTGTGCTTAGCAGGCTTTGGAGTTTAACCCCGGCACCACTTAGACAGGGCATGGAGTGCAGACCTGCAGTACCAACACTCAGGATGAAGAGTTAGGAAAATCATAAGTTCCTAAGTTCAAGGTCATTCTTAGATGTACAGCAAGGTTGAGTCCAGTCTGGGCTTCATTAGAACCCTGTCTATAAAACAAAAACAAAACAAAACAAACAAACAAACAAAAAACCCCAAACCTCAAAAATGGCATGTGTATTGAGTATTGAAAATACAATGTAACAACTCTTTAAGCAACATTTGGCTATTATATTCACTCTGAGTTACCTAGAGGTGGTGGGGTACATACCACACTTTTTTATGAGGGACTAAGTATCCTCAGATTTTCGTTTGGGGCATGAGGTGGACTGAGAGCCCTGGATGACTCTCTTGCCAGCACTGTGGGATGATTATAATATATGCTGAAACTGTCCACACAGGGCCTGTGACGTGCCTCTCTAAAATCAGAGGGTGAGGGTTAGGCATCTTTGTCTGACCCTAGAGAGACTGACCTAACAATGATGCCCATAATCAAACTCACAACTCTCCCAACAGTTTTTTATTTTTGAGACAGGGTCTCAAGTAGCCCAGGCTGGCCTCAAATATGATTTGTAGCCAAGGATAAATTTGAATTTCTAATCCTTAGTGCATGATAGGCAAGCACGTGTGCGCAGGCGCGCGCGCGCACACACACACACACACACACACACACACACACACACACACACACTCTATCAATGAATCCTACTCCCCCAAAGCCTTGCAGTCACCCGTGAACTAGAAGCAGAAGCCTTGCACTTAGTCTAGCATTCGCACAGAGCAACACTGCCCTCTGGTGGTGAGTGCAAGACTTAACTGACTGATACTGCTCATGGACAGGTTCTCACCAGGGATCCTCACTCTACCACCTCCGCTCCTATAACAATGTGGAGAGTAAACTCTACATTCTGCCTTCCTAGAATGCGGGTGGGAGGTAGAGTCTGGGCATCTGGTGATCCAGGAAGGCGATGTTCTGGTTGAGGAGCTCTAGGGTGTTTACACCTTGGTTTTAGACTTGGCAAGTCTACTCTGCGATGCTGGGTAATACTGAAAAGCTGTTCTAGTAGCAAAGAAAGCAAAGCACTAAAACCTGTGCTGCCTGTGAGATGGGACTTTTGCAAAGGTTGCACACATGGTGTTAATAACTACAATGAGCAGGACTGGGAGCAAGAGTGACTTCCTGGTTTCAGTGGGATTTTCTGGGACTGTGAGATGGTTTAGTGGGTAAAGGTGCTTGCACCAAGTCTGACCACCTGAATTCAGTTCCCAGGACCCACCTACACGGTATAAAAAAAAAAGAATCAACTCCCAAAAGTGGTCTTTTGGCCTTCACATGTGTGTGCTTGCATATACATGCATACTAAATAAACAAATGTTAAGAAAATGGGGGGAGTGTGTCTCCAAAAACCCCATCCTTTCTACTGCTCTTCAATTCAGCCCAGTCTGTTTCTGGAATCTCACCACTGCATTTTGGGTGTGACAGAGACATCCAAGTCCTGCCTGTAGCTCAAGGCCTGGGGCTAGACTGTACTACTCTCTGCAATGAGGACTGGTAGAAATCAAAGACAGACTGTCCTTCAGCTGAGACCAGGCCTGGCCTCTAGAGAGTCCTTTCTCCTGGGTTCTGACTTGTTACTGTCTCCCACAAGCCACCCTTCTCCATCACAGTACGCTCATCCCGACGTATCTTGGCTTGGCTATGCTCCCAGTTTGTAGAGGCTCTTTTCTGTTCAGTGTCCATTCACAATTCCCAGTTCTCTGATCTCTCCATGTCCCATCCCCACATTCTGAATGACACATCTATTCACCCCTGCTGATCTTCTGGGACTTCAGGAGTGTTTCCAAAGTGCCAGAGTTCAGAAACCAGGCCAGGCTTCCCTCTGGATCAAAGGTTTCTTCTCATTTAGAACCAAATCATAGAAATATCAAAAGGCATCTTGGGAATGTCAGCCTTTCAGAAATGCCGCATTCCCCACTTTTAGCTACCCAATAAATACATAATTCCCCCAAAAGGCCCATCTTAAGTCTGCTGCCACTTAAATGACTGTATGTAAATTCTAAGCCTTAAGGTCATTATTCTTCTTCAAAAGCAAGCCATCTCTTGGTCAGTGAGTGACACACCTCCTGCCACTGTCACTACTTGGCTTGAGGCCTCTTTCTCTGGGCTGCTGGTCACATTCCTTCAGTCCTGCAACTGGCTGCCAGCAGGAGAACATGGCTGCATCTTACAGGCTGTCCCAGATAGAGAAAATGACCCTTCTCCCCCAGGATTGCCCCCATATTTCAATCCCCACACTGAATGCTTCTTGACTTGACCTCTTAGGGCAAAATGGAGCAATCATGCTAATCTCACAGACTCCATATGACTCTCTATTTGATATTAGCATGTTTAGCTGGCTGCCTAAAGCACCTTTGCTTTGTCATAGCAAGACCCTCAGCCAGGTCTTCCACCTTCACACTCTCAATGTCAACTGACATCCTTGAAGATCTCTTACTGGTTTCATCTTATGGCATCTCCTCCTATGGAGGAGTCAGAAGCTGTGGGAGGGATCAGAAGCTGTGGGAGGAGTCAGAAGCTGTGGGAGGGGTCAGAAGCTGTGGGAGGAGTCAGAAGCTGGGGAGCAGTTTAGGTGATCCAAGCCTCACCCAGATGCTAGCACCCTGTAAAGCACCAGGTTTATAGTGAGTTCCACATCACACTTGCTGTGCTGAGAGACAGACTTGACTGGGTATATTAGTTCAGGTTCTGTAACAAAATACCACAGATCAAGTGGCTTAAACAGTAACAATGTACACATGTCATTTATAAAAATAACAGAAGAGGGAGTGGTCTTTGGGAAGAAATCTAGTGCAGAGGAAGTGGCGATTGTGAAGTAGTGGAGGGCAGACTGAATGACAAGAGAGTCTAACAACACATATGTGTCAAAGTTCCATCTGACATCATCACACCGAATGCTAAAAAATTTAAAGATTTAATCTATTCTATGTATGTAAGTGCTTGCCTACCTGTATGTATGTGTACCATGTCTATGTCTTGTGCCTAAAGAGGCCATTGAATCCCCTGGAATTTGAGTTAGGAAAGGTTGTGAGCCATTGTGTGAGCTCTGGTAACTGAACGCAGGCGCTCTGCAAGAGCAGTAGATGTTCAGAAGTGTTGAGCCATCTCCCCAGCCCTTTTTAAAAGAAAGTTTTAAAAGAAATTAATTAATTATTTTATAAGAACGTTTCAGCACTCGTGGAACCTTCAAAGTATCCTTAGAGTCCTTGCTTCCTGACTGAGGTCAGTGGGGCAGGGTTAGTTTTTATCCTTTGAGGATGGAGAGTTGACTGGGTGTGTGTGTGTGTGTGTGTGTGTGTGTGTGTGTGTGTAAAGACACTTGTCCCATAAGCCTGAAAACCTGAGTTTAATTCCTAGAGCCCACCTACAGGTGGGAGGAGGGAACTGACTCCATAAAGCTGTCCTCCAGTTTCCACAAGTGGGTTGTGGCACATGTCAACACACACATTATTTTCTCTCTTCTTCTCTCTCTCTCTCTCTCTCTCTCTCTCTCTCTCTCTCTCTCTCTCTCAGGAAAAAAAGTCCCTTACTACTAAAATGCATGGTGTTCATGCAAAGTAAGGCACCAGTGTCTTACTTCATCATTTGCATTCAGCTGTGACCCCACTACAGTTACCAAGGGTAACAACAATACTGTCTGTTAAATACATAATGTGCACCGTCAAGGAACATGCACAGGTTTTCACAATCATTTTTCCATTTATGCTTATTCTTATTGAAATGTACTTCTCTTTGTGTCTCTCTCTGTCTTTCTTTCTACCTGCTTACCCTCTGCCTCTCTCAATTTTATTGACAGAGTCTCATGTGCCCAGACTGGCTTGAAACTAGCTATGTAATCATGATCCTTCTGCCTCTACCTCCCAAGTCCTGGAATAACCTGAAATAGAATTTTATCTATCAAATCTTAAACAAAAATTTCATCTTAAAATGAACAAGCAAAAACAGCTCTGTGTTGTCTTGTTCTCTTGGGGCTGCAAGGCTGACTTCTGGGAGCCCCTCCTTTGGCTTGCAGCAGCACTTCCCCTGTTCTCTGTGTGTGCATGGGGCCCTGGTGTCTCAGTGTAACCAGATACCCTCTTCTCATAAGGATCCAGCCAGACTGAACCACATATTCCCCAGTGACTTCTTTCTTTGTCTTTCTGAAGATGTTCTCTGTCTGGCTCTTCTGAAGCACTGGAGGTCTGGAGGTTAGAGCTTCAATTTAGGATGACATAATGCTGCCCACAGTACTGTAGAAACCCAACAGGAAAGATCTGCAGAAGGGAGGCCTCCAGGAAGAAAAACTGGAGTCTATTGGCAGCCCAAGGGACTATCTCACAGAAAGCGCCACAGAAGCCAGCTTACCTCAGTGACTGACACATCACTTAGGGCCACGATGGATTTGGGTTTCTGAAATAAATTTGACGGACTTCTCTGGGAAAGCCCTATACCTAGAGATCTTGAGAAGTAGTCGTTCTTTCAGTCAGTGACTGTAGAGAGGCAAGCGGTTCCTGGGGAGACTGATTTTAACACAGCACTGCCTTCTGGGAAAGACAGGATCCCCCTCCCAACCCCCTCCAGTAGCTCGTCATCCAAGCAAAGCAGAGTGGAGTCTCGTGTTCATTTCCACAATTCCACAATATGTGGCAAGTGGGGAAGCACCAGAGAGAGATGCTTCTATACCTGTGTTGGAGTTGCTGTGATTAGAAGGGGGGAGCAGAATCCTATGGGACTTTATATTGTTTTCCAGTGGAGATGGTATAAAACTGATTACAAGTGTCTGAATAGCTGATAACTGCTAACGAACTGAGCTCATGAAGAGCTTAGGAAAGAAATGTAGTGCATGTGGGTAAAAGAGATATTCTCTGTCCACAAACCAGTGATGCTCAATTTCCTGGGAGGTCCTGGAAGCCCCTAGTGGCATGGCTCACCTATGGAAGGCCTTGGCTTGCAGGAAATGTAGGCAAATGGCAGGCAGAACAAGCAAGGAAATCTTTACAGGCAGCCGCCAGTGTTATTGTCTGAGCTGTGCTGTTGGCAACCGTGGCAAAGCAGTTCCCTGTTATTCCAGGAGGCTACGGAAGAATGGAGCCTCACCTCCACTAACTGCCCTAGGAAATCAGCACAATAAACAGGCCCTCAGAGCCATCCTGACAAATTCTTCTCAAGCGCCTCCCAAGCAATCGCCTCCCAAGCAATCGCCTGCTTTCTCCCAGAACTTTGAAAGTTCAGCATCTGTGGTTTGAATCATGATCTGGGCTCACAGGCACGTTCCTGTGCACTTGTATATTTTAAAAGAAGGAAATTTCATTTGTTCGTTACTTATACAAACAGTCTGGAAGCCTTGATGTTTTTAAAACTTGAGTCTTGGATTCTGGGTGAAAGTCCTTGGTGACAGAGGGAAGTTTTATTGCTGAAAAGGGAACCTGCTCATTTCCTCTGATCCCTCAGCCTGGGTGGGAGGAACAGAGTTACAAACATTGCCATTCCCGAGCAGAACATCATTCTCCAGACTCACTGAAATATAAATTATAATGAGAAGGGTAGGGCCTGACAAATGTAAACAGCAGCTAAGCCAGTACTCCAGGCTTTACGTCACTGCCCAACAAGCAAGAACTAAGCAAAACAAAAAAGTGTCCAGTTATTTAAAAAATCTGGATTTAAAAGCTGAATAAAACCATGGCATTAGCCAAAAGCAGGCTCAGAAGCACACACTGACCAGAGCCACTACAGAAACAAGCTCTTTCAAATCCCCGAGGAATATAAAATGTTTTTGTTTTACGATTGTTTTGTTTTTCTTTTGAGACAGGATCTCAGGTAGCCCAGGCTGACCTCAAACTCTCCAAATAGCCAAGGATGACTTTTGGACTTCTGACTTTCTGCCTCCTCCTGAGTGATGGCATTACAGGCATGCATCACCATGCCTACATTCACACAATGCTGGGAAGCTAACTCAGAGCTTTGTGCTTGCTAAGGAGCACTTTACTCACCGAGCTGTTAATCCCACTGCCCTGTCTTTTGATATTTAAACTATACTTAGGAGGTAGAACAAAATGGAAAATGCCTAGATTCATGGTATGCCATGTCAGAACCAAGACTAGTGGTAAGAAATGAGCAGATATATTTCTTAGAAACCCAGGATGTGGTGTCCTGAAATCACAAGAAGAAATTGTTCCATCAGAGTCAATAAGTAACAACTAAAATATGAATCAGAAATTGGCCTCATATGATTCCTCTAACCTTGTGAGTCTTCATGGAGAAGTGAGACTTACTGGGGGTGAAAAATCAGTGAAGTAAAGAAATGCAGAGTTACACAGGAAAACTCTAGAATTTCTAGCTTCATGAAGGGCAAGAGAGGGGAGATATTGTGTAACAATTTCCTCTGAATTGAAATGGTCCCTCCAAGGTGAGTGGAGGCTCCAAGACTGGGAAGTTAACAACTTAAACAAGTTTCAGGAAGTTTCTGAAACTAACAAGATTTGTAAGGCCCATCTCAATCTCCACCCCCATCCTCACCCTTATGGAAGCAGTAACAATTGATGGGGCGGAGACTCTGGCCAGCCCTGCAGTCTTAAAAAGAGACTCTCATCTGTCAAGTTACCTGCAGGTTGTGCAGAGAGTTCCAGGGCTGCAGCTCTCATGAGGTATACACTGAGATGGGCTTTGTTGTTGTTGTTGTTGCTGTTGCTGTTGCTATTGCTGTTGCTGTTGCTGTTGCTGTTATTTTCTTCGTGTGATGTATCAGCCTTTGAGTCATCATTGCTCCTGTATGTAACCCCAACAGATTCATTGGTTCCCCAGCATGGACACTGGTTGACTCATTCATTTCTCTTGTCTATTATTGGGCCCATGTTGGGTGAGTAGCTATTTACTCACATCTCCCCAAGAAAAGATACATAACAGGTGACAATAGAAGAGGGATGGCGTAGAGATGTGTGGATGGAATCTCTTTACTAATGGTACATAGTAGAGGATAGTTAGATGCTGGCAAGAATGATCCAGAATGGCTGAGGATTGCCATGTGCATAGAAGGTTTGCTGTAAGGATGCCACTAAATCACTGTTTGTAATGACAAAAAATAGAAAGCAACTTGTGTCCAATGGGGGAATTTACTAAATATACTAGAATATATGCCCTTTAAGAGTGATATCATGTACCAATATCTATATCTACTTTCACAATTTTTTTTTATTTTTACTTACACGTATGTTTGTATGTATGTGTGTATGACACATATATATATATTTCTCTGTGGAGGCCAGGAAAGGGCATGAGGTCTCCTGGAGCTGGAGTTCAAGTGGTTGTGACCTGCTCAGTATGGGTGCTTAGAACAGAACTTAGGCCTTCTGCAACAGCAGCAAAGGCTCTCAACTGTTGAGCCATCTCATCAGCCCCAGATATAGATACTTAAAGACTGTTTCCCCCAAGATGGGGCTGAGAAATGATTCATTATTACTACTCAACAAACTTGAAATCTAAAAGATCCCAATAGGGAAGAGAAAGACAGAAAGGAAGGAAGGAAAGAAGGAAGGAAGAAGGAAGGAAGGAAGGAAGGAAGGAAGGGAGAAAGGAAGAAAGAAAAGATATGCAGACCCTACCATGTGATCCATTCCATTCACAGACATCAAACCCCAACACTATTGCTGATGCCAAGATGTGCTTGCAGACAGGAGCCTGGTATGGCTGTCCTCTGAGAGGCTCTACCAGCACCTAACTAAGACAGATGCAGATACTTAACAGCCATCCATTGGACTGAGCCCAGGGAAGAGTGAGGGGAAGGGCTGAAGGAGCTAAAGGGAATTGCAACCTCATAGGAAGAACAATATCAACCAACCAGACCCCTCAGAGCTCCCAGGGACTAAACCACCAACCAAAGAGTATACATGGGCCAGTCCATGGCTCCAGCTATATATGTAGTAGCAGAGAACTGCCTCATCTGGCATCAGTGGGAGAGGAGAAGCTTGATCCTGCTTATGGAGACAAGCAATGCATTTGAAATCATACCTGGGCTTTATCCAGAACACTCTAGACTCTGCAATAAGAAAACAGAATATCCTGCTGGAGAGATAGCTCATCCATTAAAGGCTAGGCTCACAACCCAAAATATAAGAAAACAGAATATTCAATTTAAAAATGGATTTAAAAGTTGACAAGATATTTTATCAAGGATGTATGAATGGCAACACCAACAATAACAACAAAATCCCTTGAAAAGTTAATAATCTATTTATAACCAATAGAAGTCTCTATGCTAGGTCAAACAAAAAAAAAAAAAAAAAAAAAGACAGTAGAATTACTACAAATTCACTCACAGTTACTACAAGTTCACTCTCTTTGGAGCTCACTATTGAAGCCCTGACTGGCCATGGAAGATCTCTATGCTGTGATGAGGTTCAGGCCCCTTTGGAGGGACTTCACTGGCAGCTCTGGTCTCAGCAGCTGCAGGCTATGTGGACAGAGAAACCACCAGAGGATCCTAATTCCCACTCAGGGTCACCCTTGTCCCTCACAGGCCTCTAGTGGAGGCAAATGGGAGACTTTCTCACCACTCCTTGTCTAAATGTATCACCTACTGAATCCACAAGTATGATTTTAAAAAAAAAAATCTTTGTTTTCAGTTACTACGCTGGGAAATCACTCAGCATTAGGAAGCAAAACAAATTGGTATTCTTTGTTCTCTCTGAACCAAACTGAATGTAGGTTGGTGAGTGTGGTGGTTTGAATACGTTTGGCCCAGGGAGTGGCACTATTTGGAGGTGTAGCCTTGGAGTAGGCGTGTCACTGTGGGCATGGGCTTTAAGACCCTCTTCCTAAGAGTGATATGTAGGAGGAGCTAAGTGGGAAGGAGTACTGAGAGGAAGAGATGGAACAAGAAGAGAAGATGAAGAAGAAGAGAAGCTAGGTGATGAGAGAGAGAAAGAGAGAGGGGGCATGGAGGCAGATGTTCACATGTCTCCACCAGTCAAAGATAGTTTTTATATCTAGGTTGGGTATTGGGTTACGCTTCTGATTGAGCATTACCAAACTTATAAATCCTTTGATTAACATTTTAAAAAAATCATATAAAAGCAAAAAGGAAAGAGGGGCATGGGACAGGGGTGTTCTAGGGAGGGGAAATGTGGAAAGGGGATGGCATCTTAAATGTAAATAAAATATAAAATAAAAAAAAATAAAAATTAAAAAAAAAAAAAAAAAGACCCTCTTCCTAGCTGCCTGGAAGCTAGTCTTTTTCTGTTAGAACTCTCAGCTCCTCCTGCACCATGCTTGTCTGGATGCTCCCACCATGATGATAATGGACTGAACCTATAAGCCAGCCCCAATTAAATGTTGTCCTTGTAAGAGTTGCCTTGGTCATGGTGTCTGTTCATAGCAGTAAAACCCAAACTAAGACAGTGAGCATGCTCAGGCCTCTGCTATGTGTTCTTACATTTTTTCCTGCTGACTGACCTATGTATTTCTGAAGAGGCACTGTGTCCCCAGACCTGTCAATGTTAGTACTATTATCATAATTACACAATTTAATTAAAGTACCTAAAATAATGATGTCTGGGTATAAGAAAAAAGTAATTTTGGAAACTAGAGTTAATACCAAGAAGGAGTCAACAACAATATTGTTGTTGCTGCTGCCGTTGTCATTGCTGCTCTTCCTTTTGGTAGCTATAATGCATTATCTGAGTCAAGGCATATATGGAAAAGAGATGGTTATTGATTGCTGGTCTGAGGCATGGTGCCCACATCAGCTGGGCATCAAGTAAGAGCATTCACTTTTAATGAGGCTATTATCTTGCTGATCTGTGAGTGGGTTCCAATGACCGGGAGAACAGAGTTCAGTCCTCACTTCCAAATGTCAATGTTACTTCAGGGACTAATTTTCCAACAGATCAACTCAAGGGTCACATCCAAGCCACAGCAAGGGCAACTAAATGGACATTAGCATTATAAACGTCCAGATGAACATGACAATTGTAAGAAATCGCTGATGGGACTTTTGAAAACTCAGAAGGGTTGTGCGTTTTGATGGCTTTTAAACCTCACTGATTTCTCATTCTAACTTAAAGAATTTAAAGTTGTATGTTGCAACTGACACATTCTATGGGTGTGATTTAGGTAAGAAATCCAGGCAGTGGACCCAGAAGGAAAGGAAAGGGTTTGGCCTTACACCAAAAGATTGGCAGAAGAATGCAATGTTGTATGTTTTAAGTTAAAATAAAATGTTTAATGTACCAACCCCTTGACCTAGTAAATCTACTTCCAAGGATAAACCTAAAGAAATAGAAACACATGTCCACCGAATTCTTAGGTAAGTGTGTTCATAGCAGCTTGGGTTACTGTTGCCCCACTCAGGGGAACCAAACACCCATCAAAGGGAGAAAAAGAAAATGAATTAGAATATAGTCTTGTATGAAATAGATTCAACAAGAAGGAAGAATGAACACAAACGTGTGGATAACAAACAAACAAAACAAAAAAACGAGCCCAGACTGCCTAATTTCAACTACTCTAGGGAAGACAGCTCCAGAACATTCTTGGATAATAGTAGTGTCTGGTGTTTTACCGGCTTGGGGATGGCATACCTGTTTAGACATTTCCATCTAAGGAGTCCTTATTCTAGGTGAAGAATGGGAAACAATGTTTAAATGGTCACCTGAAGATTTACCTAAAGCCTCTCTGATACAAGCTAACAACTGAACTGAACCTGATACAACACCTAATTTTCTCCATGAAGTGATGAGACAAGGCATCTGTATCTATAGCACTCGCCAACAGTGAACTAAAGCAATTGCTGGCTAGCTGGAGCTCAGTGACTTCCTCTGGGTCTAGGATTATGAAACAATGAAATAAGTTCTGCAAAAATCAGAGAAGCAAATGGGACCTGTTACAGATTCTAATGACAGAAAACAAGCAGCCTGCAGGGACAGGCGTCTCAGTGCACAAGACTTGCTATACAAGTACAGGGGCCTGAATACAGATCCTAGCAATAAATAAATAAATTATATATATCATGGCCACATGTGACCCAATGCTGTAGAGAATAGAAACAGAAAGATTTCTGGAGTTTGCTGTCTGTCAGTCCATCTCCAGTTTCAGTGAGCAACCCTGTCTCCAAGAAATAAGGTCAGAATAGCTAACATCTTCCTCTGACTACCTGTGTACTCCCCTTCTCCCTCTGTTCTTTTGCAAAAGAGAGATAATAGGTGTTTGGTAAGAGATTGAAGAACTGATTCTTCATCTCCACATAGAAATGAACCCAGATCAGCCCATTTGGACAATGGTCTAGCAAAGGTTTAGATATGGTGCTGCCATATGGCCCTAAAGGTGTGTGGTTCATCATGGATAAGTCTTTAAAATGTATGTATTAATAGAAGCCAGTTATATTTACTTTTCAGAAAAGCTATAGTACTCAGAAAGCTGAGGCAGGAGGATGGAAAGTTTGGAGCCATTCTGGGATATAAAGCTTGACCCTGTATTTTTTTTTAAAGTGTGCTTAAATACATAAAGAAATGAAACACATTAGTGATTGTTTTTGATCAGGGTGTGTCAGACTGATACAGGGTAAAGAGTGACTGCTAACTGGTGTGGTACTTCAATGTGGGGTCATGAAAAATGTTCTAGAACTAGTTGTGACAATGGTTAGACTACTCTGGAGGTACTATAAATACTGAACTGTATATTCTGTGTCTGCATGTGCGTCTGTGCCTGTGTGCATCTGTGTGTGTCTTATGAATGTATACGTTTGTGTGTGCACTACTAGGTGTGTTCTTGGGGAAGCCAGCAGTCAACAGACATGTCTTCCTCAACCCCTTTCCATGAGCTCCAGGGACTCACTCGTCTCTGCCTCTCTATACTGTGGTTACTATGCACATGACCAAGGCTTTACATGGGCACTGGGGGCCTAAACTTGGGTCTGCATGCCTTCACAGCAAGCAGTTGACCCCCAGAGCCAACTTCCCAGCCCATGAATTGCTCATTTTAAATAGTTGAAACGTGTAGCACATGAGTTTTTAAAGTATAAACATCAACAAAGTGGAATGCATACAAGGACAGATAATGTTATGTTATCTATAAAATTAAAGATCCAAATCCATCTATATGCAAAACAAAAGGATAAATTGTGTTTAGTCACAAGAGCAGGTTTTTTGATCATTGCAAAGCACCTCTCGCTTAGCTGTTTGTAATTAATTATCTGAGTCTACTGCAAACACATAAAGGGATTAGAAAAAGCAACCTACAGGCTGATGAGCTGGCTCAGCAGATAAGATACCTGCCGCTAACCTGATAACCCTAGTTCAAGCCCCCATGACTCACGTGGTTAAAGGAAAGAATTGAATTCTGCAAGCCATTCTCTAAATCTCCACATGGGGGGTGGGGAAGGAGGGAGGGAAGGGAGAGTAAATAATGTAATAAGAAACTCAAAGAAAGGCAACTTAGCATGAGTAAAGGATGGTTGATTCTGAGAGGTGGCTCTTTTCCTCCTTTTTGCTTTTTCTATAGTTTCTGACCTAATCTACTTGTTTGTAATCAGGAAACTTACCTTTTAAATATGGTTTCTAAATTAGTTTATTTTAAAAACCTATTTGCAATCTAACCAAAAAAGGAAGATTTTGAAACCAAACCTTCTTCTGAATGATGTAGTAGGCTCTCTCCAGAGAGACAAAGAGGCTGTCCACTCTTACCACTGTTGGGCTTCTCATCAGAATCTATGCCACCCAAATAGGTCCTTTCATCTTCTCCCTTTCTGTCCCTTCTTGTAATGAATGCATAAACATACACACATATACACACACACCACATCACACACACACACACCATACACACACATACACACATACACACCACACACACCCCATACACACACACATACACACACATACACACACACACACACACATACACACCACACACACACCATACACACACACATACACACACATACACACACACCCCTCACCTGCTTTAAAATTTTGAGAAAGAAATTGAAGAACATGCTTTTCTTCTAGTTAGACCCTACAGTGAAGTTTCTAAAGTAGGTAGGAGCAACCCCACAGCTTTTTTCCAAGACCATTAGAGGGCAGTATGGAGCCAGAGCTCAGAGAATTCAAAGTCTAGTGGCCAACTACAGAGAGGCCTGCCTTTGGCCTCAGAGCAAGCACAATCTGATTAAGTCCCTCTGGCCCCAGGATGGCAGTCAGCTTTCTCTGGCCAGAATTGGCTAGTTGTCTTTGAAATGGAGTCCTCTGCTTCCCACGCAGGTAAGTCCATCCTACAGCCTCAGGAACATATGTTCCAGCAACCCTATGTGACCTAATACATCTAGTAGACCACAATATCATGTTGTGGTGTTAGCTCTCTGTCAGTGTAGCAATACCTGAAATAACCCTCTAAGAAGAGTGCATAGTTCCATTCCATGATCAATTGACCTCCTTATTTTCAGGCTTGTGGCCAGGAAGAACACCAGGGCTTTACATGGGGACCTGAACTTGGGTCTGAATGCCATGTTCGCATGGCCAGAGAAGGAAATGTCCACTTCCACAGCCAGTGGGAAGCAAAGAGACAGGTATAAAGAGACTTCTTCCACTAAAGTCCCACCTCTTAAATGCCCTATTACTTTCCAGTAGCACCACAGGCTGGGAACCAAACTTTTAACATGTGAGTCTTTGAGGACATTTACCCAAACCATAGTGTAGAGTGAAAAATTATAAAGACCATTTTATGAAATATATACAGGCTTTTTCTTTATCCTAGACCTGAGCAAAGGAATGCAGGTTCCAGAAGGCGGAACTGAATGTAAGATTTCAGGCCTTCACTGCCCTAGGATACATTCTGGGTGGAGGACATTATTTCTGAATCAGAGGACACTTGCTGGATTAACATTCCTCAAGCCTCAGGGAAGAAAACCCACCTTTGGGTGAGGAAGGCCCGAAGCAGAAAGACATATTCCTGACCACAAAAAAGATGCAAGTCATCTAGGTGGGGCTGTGGCCGGAGCAAGTGAGAAATAGTTAATCTGAAATAGTTGGTAAATGACAGGGTAGGGCACAGTGACATGGTAAAACTACATTCTTGAGAAGAATGAGTGTGCAGAGTGATTTTCACATGACTCTAAATCATTTAGTGTGGGTTTCTCTGAAATGTTCCACTATTTTTATGTTATGTATCCTTGGCAACCTCTCACCCCCTTCCCACTCCCCTGGTTTGTGGTTTCCCCTTTAAAAACCCTCCTCAGACTGACTGGCTTTGTCAATTCAACTCCTGCGTGAATAAACTGAATTGACCTTGGCTAGCCAACTCTCTCCCTAATAAACCTCTGCTGATTTCATCCAGGTACAGTGTCTTTTTTTGTGGGTGGCCTGACTTCCAAAGACTTGAGTAAGGGTCTCCCAAGTTTGGAGGTCTTCAATAGTAAGTGTGCTTTTCTATTGCTGTGATAAAACATTGACCAAAACTCGGGGGAACAAAGGATTTATTTCATCTTACAAACCCCAGGTCACAGTCTATCACTAAAGGAAGTCAGGACAGGAATTCAAGGTAGGAACCGTGAGGCAGGAACTGAAGTAGAGACCATGGAAGGAAGCTGCTGACTAGCTTATTCTCTGTGCCTTGCTCCGTGTGTCTTCTGACCGCCTGTCAAGGGTAACATTAACCACAGTAATCTCTCCCACATCAATGATTAATCAAGAAAATGCTTTACAGACATGTACACAGGCCTGTATGACTAAGGCAATTGCTCAACTGAAGTTCCTTCTTCTCAAGTGACTTCCGCTTGTGTCAAGCTGACAAAAATAAATAAATAAATAAATAAATAAATAACAATTAATCCCTTTTCAATTTGACACACAAATGTAACACTATTAAGCCATAGCCTTTTCTTCTTTGTTTATCCCAGGATTGTATTACTATCACAACACAAAAACAGTATAACTTTAAAAGTTCCAGTCTTTAAAAAAATTCAGTGATTAAAAATTTCAAGTTGTCAGCAGCATATGCTGGAGCACATCTTTAATCCCAGCACTCGGGAGGGAGGCAGAGGAAGGCAGATCTCTGAATTTGAGGCCAGCCCAGTCCACAAAGCAAGTTCCAGGACATCCAGGACTGAATAGAAACCCTGTCTTGAAAAACAAAAACAAACAAACAAAAAAGCCAAACAAACAGAAATACCAAGTTATCTTTAAAAATCCAAAGTCACTTAACTGTGGACTCTTTTGCTGGGTCTGACAAGGCCTTAGAAGAGACATTGTGACAAGATTCCTCACCCACCCCCTCTGGAGCAGAGCCAACATGGATCTCCTCAAAAGCTGAAGGTTGCTCTAAGTATAAAGCTTGTTTGCATAATAATGTACATATTTTACTTCATGTTCCTCCTTCAGGGAATGTTCTCCCTGCCAAGGTCAATGACTCAATGATAACTAGAAACAGCATGATTACAAGAAGTGAGAATGTTTCTGGTGATCCTCAGCAAAATGCTGATGCTATGACCTTCAGAAAAGCCATTAAGGCTGTGGGAAAGAACTCTGAAAACTTGAATACATAAATCAGTATAAGAACTGTTCTTTATAGGGTTTCTCAACTATGCAAAATAAAAAGGACAAAATATATTTTGTATGAAGGGCTTCATGGATCAAAAGAACAGAGGCAGCTGCACTAATGAGTCAGCTTAATCAGAAAGATATTAAAGGAGACATGATTTGGTCAATAGAAGGAAAAAAACCTTGATCACAAAAGAGAAAGGAATCATTAAAAAAAAAAAAAAAACAAGGCTCAGATAGATGGTTATATAATAATAGTGGTGAAATGGTGGTCTCCTCCACAGAAGCCATCAACAACTAAATTTGGTCCAGATAGTCTACTCCGTAAAGGAGGTAGTTATATATGTGATCGAATTAGAGGTTGGGGACAGACAAAAGGTCTGATATCAAGAAAAAGGATGATAGCTTAATGATATTCATACTTTCTGGAATTGCTTAATACTTTTCAATAATAAGCCTTGGAGTTGCTGAGATAAAAAATAAAAAAAATCCAAAGATTAAAAGAATATATTGAGGTAGCTAAGAATTATAAAAATGAGCTTCAGTGATGCTGACATCGGCACAGACAAGAGCTCGCTAAATTGCAAAAAAATTATAAAAAGTATTATTCTTAAAGCTAACTTTCTCACATAAAAATAAGCTCTCTCTAGACTTGGCAACCACAAGTGCTGTGCCTATCAAAATGCATAGGACTTGCTGTATTTTAAAAAAAAAAAAAAGTGCTTGCTGTCTGGTTCAAAAAAAGGTGCTTGCCTTGAATACTCTAGGTATTCCTAAAAGTCAAGGGGCTAAGGTCATAAAATGCTGATTCACAGAATGATCAAAGGGAAGCCTGGGATAAAAGATTAAACTGATATGCAATCTCTAAAAAGGTAGCTTATGCCAATAAAAGACTGGGCTTTTGTCTGCAAAAGAGAGCTATCTCAAGCAGATCACAGAGCTGTGAACTTGCATCCATCCCTGACTCCAAATTGTTCTTCTGCAGCTTCTTCACCTCAGGACCCTATATCAAGCTGAAGCTGGAATTTGGCTTTTTTTTTTTTTAAATAAAACAATAAATAAATAATAAAAAAACCCAAGTTTGATAGTTTCTTATATCAACAGGGAAGACCAAGGGCGCAGTAACCATAGTTAAAAGCAAATGGACAATTCAACAGTATAAAAAGCTTAGTGTCCCACATCTGGAGCTCATGCACAATCTTCTGACTTCAAACAATGTGGGCAGTTCCACATTCTTGAGGCCCACACTGCCTGGCTTGGGGGCCACTGTGTCTCGGCCGGAGCTGCTGCTCTAGTCTGAGGGTCAGAGTGGGGATGAAGGAGAAGAGACTCGAAGAATGGAGACAAGACAGAGGTTCTGATCAAGTCTCCTTTATTGAAAGGAAATCTGGGGTATTTATATGCTTTTCCATGTGCCTTGTAGGCATGGATACCACATGCATCTTGCAGGTGTGGATATCACGTGTCTTGCAGGCATGGCCTTGTAGCTGGGGGCACTAAACAGCAAAACAAGATATGTGGGATAAACAAGATGTTATCAGAGTGTGTTCAACTGTTGTAGGCTGTTGAAAAACAAGTCTCTTGTCAGGGTATATGGCTCGAGATGGCTACAAAGATGATAGCTGCTTTCTGCTAGGAGTCGGCTCCCAACACCACATCTCTGGCTCTGGCATCCAGAACACACACTGCTTGCTCACTCTGTCCTTGGTGGTCATCTAACAGTCCTGTCATCTCTAATATGCTAGGATATCCACCACAACTGAATCTGCACCATCACCAATGTCTACCTTGCCTCTCCTCAGGGACTACTACATGGTGCCAGACTAAAGTAGAAATTTCTGGTTTCTTTGGAAAGTCAGTTATGTCAAATGATGTTTTGCTGGGGCACACAAGTAAAAGAATATTTTGCTGAAGCAGACAGGTGAAAGAATGTTTTGCTGAAGCAGACACAGATGAAAGTGTAAGACCCTTAACCCTTGATCAGTGGTACTTACTTTAAGATGCCCCCGAGTGAGACACTGAGATGCAAATCGATGCAAAAGCAAGAGGTTTATTTTCTAGCACATCAGGGTCAACCCTCAATCAGTCCCTCTAGGCGAGGGATGAGAAGGTGACACTGAATGGTTATTATAAGCAGTTTTTATACTTTTTAGGGGCACAGGTTACATCAGCAAGACTACAATTCAAACTTATTGGCTAAGAATGTTGACCTTTAAATCTATTGGCTAGCAACATTTGAACTTTACCTGGGACTTTCTAGAGGGTCAAGTGACCATCAGTCAGCACATTCTGAGAATTTTTTACTCAAGAATGTTCCTGTTGGTGGAAAATGGAATTTGGCTTAGCCTTGACCCCAGGTAGGAGGGTGAAGCTGTAAGGAAGGTGTGGAACTGGGAAAAGCCCTTAGGGTCTCTCAAAAGAATGTTTTGCCACCGCAGACACGTGAAAGGACATGTGATGAAGGAATATAAATAGGACCCCACAGACAGTGGGAGCACCAGCATTAACAGTTTGCTTTGCTTTGTCTCTATATTCTTCACTAAAAACACACATGTATTGGTTCTTACACTGTGTTGCTGAGCTCTACTTACGGTAACACCATTGAGAGAATCTTACCAAAGAACTTCTGGTGAGGTTCCTCCAACTTCTTGCGGCTTCCACAGCCTAGGGCCAATTGGCAAGCCTTGTGCTTATTTTCTGGGTTATACTGCCCTTGCTGGCTCATGTGTGGTGACTGTCAACTGGACTGGACTGCAACTGCTGATTTATATTTGGTGTTGCTACTGATCTGAACTGCTGATATCCAGACAACAAAGATTGAACTCGCCCTCAAAGAACTATTTCTAAACAGGTCTACTTCCTCCATGTCCTAATAACTTTTCTCTTCCACTACCTCTAGTGAGCGGTGGGCTAAAGGAGAGTTTGAACTCTTTTTTTTTAGTTTTAGTTTTTTGAGACAGGGTTTCTCTGTGTAGCCCTTGGCTGTCCTGGAACTCACTCTGTAGACCAGGCTGGCCTCGAACTTAGAAATCCGCCTGCCTCTGCCTCCCAAGTGCTGGGATTAAAGGCATGCGCCACCACTGCCGGGCGAGTTTGAACTCTTATTAAAGTAGGTTGAGAAAATTTTATGCTTACACCAACCTGCCAGCATGGAATGCAGCCTTGGGTCCTCTGGACCACAGTTTATTTTGTGCTGACCCTGAGGAAATGCTTCTTGGAAGGTGCTTCAGTTATGCTGGTCTCTTATTCATCTCAGCTGATCCTTCATCTCCAGCTAACTAGCATCAACCATCAAATAAAGAGAAGGTTTCACTTCAGTGGTTCATGTCTCCTGTTAATAATAGCTCCCCGCCAAATTGAAAGGTATCGTGTATGCTTGCTTACAGTGCTGGGATGCAACCCATGATCCCATTCATGCCAGGTAAGTACCCAACAGCTAGCTACATTCCCAGCTGGAAAAGTAGGCTTTGTGTGTTCTCATATAGGGAATGGATGGGTTTAGACAAGGTGTATTGTGACTTGTAAGCTAACCTATGCAAGACAGTAAACCTTGAGGTCCTTTTTGGAATGGGTATGCTTAGAAGCCAGCCACCATGATGAGAGGAAGATCAGGCATTCATCAGAGGCCACATGGAGGAGGCTCTAGCTAGCAGCCTCAACTGGGTCCCAGCCATTAACCCCTTCAGCCACAGGACATATAAGAACATAATCATTCAGAAGACTGTAGCTCTAGGGCAGAACATATCACCTCTGTGTCCCCGGCACCTCAAGAGTTGGAGACCCAGAAACTCTCATTTCTACCATTCCCATTGTCTGCATTAGAGAATTTATTTTTGTTTATTTCGTGGGTTGACTTCCTTTGTTGTATAATTTTCTTTTGAGGCAGAGTCTTATTATATGTTGGGACATGGTCCAAGGATGAAGCTATGTGAAATTTCTGAGAACTTGTGAGAAAACTTCAAGAAAACAAGAGTCCTTTTTGGGGTGGGGGGCCGGAGATAGGACAAGATGTAGCTACTAGTGTCTCCAGGTTTCAATGTTGGATCCGTCAGGATTTGCCACTGGAAGATTTAGATTTTATATGGCTTACAAGATTAGGATTCTAGTTGTTGCCCCCAGCAATTGAGTTACCATTGTTTCTGAAAAAAGAAAAAAAGAGAAAAGAAGAGACTTGTGACTTCTGTGCCTTCTAAACAAGGATTTATTCTCAGAATGTGCTTTCTTGCCCCTCCCAGGTATAACAAATAGAAGTAAGTGGGTTTGCTACGGACCACCCGTTGCTGCTACTTCTGTTGTTCAAAAAGGTTTCCAAGCAAAAGTTGTCCTTGTGACAACAGTTTGAACTCACGTGAACTTTGCTCATATGACCTTGATAACCCTCAGAATATAAACTGCCTGATGCTCTGAACAAAGTTGGCTATTGCATGAGACTTTAATCCACCTCATTTTTTTGGTTCTGTTCTCCCAGATGTATCTGCCACCTAGGGTGGTAACACTAGCTGTTCTGGAACCTGCTCTGTAGAGCAGTCTAGCCACAGACTTGTGGAGATGCTCCCATCACTGCCTTCTGAGTACTGAGACGACGCTGTACACCATCGTGCCAGATGTGTGTTTGTTTTTTTTTCCATGTGTATGGTGAGTGTATATACATGTATGAGTGTTCACGTGTGCATGTGGATATATGCAAGCAATTCCGTGAATGTGCATGTAGATGCCCATAGTCGACATCATCGTCTTTCTGACCACACTCCACTTTATTTACTGCTGTAGGGTCTCTTACTGAACTCAGGAATCACCAGTTCTGGCTAGTCTAACTGTCCAGCTTCCCCAGGGGTTCTCTATCTCAGCTTCCTGGGTTTTGGAGATACGGGCAAGCTACCAGGTCCACCTGGCTTTTGTGTGGCTTGTGAGTATTCAAACCCCAGGTTTTGTGTTTGCTCATCAAGTGCTTCATCCTCAGCCATCTCTGCCTCAAAGGGATGTCTTAAAACTTCTTTCTGCACTTTTATCTTTTATCAGCACAATCTTACATAGACTGTAATATGAATGAAACAGATAAACCTGGTGTTCTTGTTGAAATAAAGAGGGTTGGGGAAGACAAGAAACTGGCCTAAACCAGTTGTTGCCCCAACACTTGCACCCCCCTCCCCCCCAGTTTCCTGAACCTGTGAGAAACTGTATTTGAGAAGTGGTGTGTTCTGAGCTCAGAGAGGTCCTGGTAAAGTTTATCAGCATTAGGTATTGTTTGAGTTTTAAGTTCTACATACATCTGCAAAGCAACCCTCTAGGTAAGGTCCTTCTCAGTGTTCTGAGACTCAGCCGTTTCATTTCAGCAGATTTATTATCTTTATGGGAGTTCTTCCCTTGATGCCAGCCTCCCTTTTATAGAAAATATACCCTTTACACCCCAGCTTTTCTTGAGATCTCCAAACTCAGACCACTGCACACTGTGCCTGTGGCATGGCAGACTTCCTTTCAGGAGGTAAAGGGTCATCACCCTCTGGCCACTACTACCAATGAAAAGCTCTGGGTCTCCTTCTCAGCTCTCCCTCCAGTGACACCTCACCCCACACCCACACAAACACACACTACCTTCCCCCACTATCTGTTGCTGATGTTGTGCTTCAGGTAGTCTGAATATCGTGTCAGGAGAAATCTTTGAGCGGTGCTGCTATAGAAGATTCTGGAAGGAATCAGGTTCAGAATAATTGCCTGGAACAGGAAAATGTATGTTTGAGATGAGAGCAAAGCAAATAAATTATATCAGATAGTCTGGAGTCAGTCATTTAAGGATTATTTTTTCTGACTATTAGGGGCAGTTTAAGTATAGTTCTAATGTTTAAGGTCTTGTGACACTTTACAACGGTGAACTTCTCAGAGGCTCAAGTCTTTAAATGCCCTTTGGCCATCCTCATCCTTCTGAAGTACGTGTTAAATCAAGAGAACGTGCTCTGTGCCAACCACCTTACTACACCTTTTTTTTTTTTTTTTTGCCCTACTGGGCATTTGCTATTCCTTCCTGAAGCCCCATTTCCAAGGTGCCTTTTTACTTTTCCTGCCATGCTTTCTTCCCTGCTTATTCAAAGGGAAAGAAAAACTGATTCACATTTCTTTAGAGGCCCAACTTTACTGAAACACAGAGCCTAGGAAAGCAAGAACTACCACAAGAAAGATCCAGCTATTTGTCTTTCCTACCAAAGAACTTCCAGTAGCCACTAAGTGGAACCTTTCTAAGTGGAGAAGTGGAGCCTTGGGGTTACTTATAGGCTGAGCACATGGGACTCAACTCTTACTACTTTTCCCTAGCTGTACTGCGGCATGCTGGTCCTGTGAGCATGCTGTGAAAGAAAATGACTGACTGCCCCACTAGTAAGGAAGAGCCAGCCCCACCCTGCCCAGGATGCCAGCAGACAGCCCTTTCCCCTTGCTTTAAAAGAGGTCACCGATTACCATGACTTCATGAGCAAGGCAGCCACAGGTTTCAGCTCCAATCGTGACATATTTCAAGGATTCTTTAACGAACTCCTCGGCGGTCTTGGTCATCCTGGTGTTTAGGTACTTCGTCATTGGGGTTGAAACAGAGTAAGGGGTCAGCACCTGCAGAGAAAAGTAGTATGACACAGAACCGGCGACCGTAGCAGAGGCTGAAGCATGGACACACATTTCACCCTGCATGTCTAGCTCCTTTCAGCCTGTGAAATGTTCTAAGCTCCTGGATGAAAGACCCAAAGCTGGCACAAAACTGGAGAAGAGGGCCTTTGATTGTTCTAGATGAGGCCTTAACTGCTCATCTCAGGGTGCTCAAATGCCCTCCAGAGCATGCAGGGCAACTGCCAGACTCAGAAAATAAAAGTGCAGTTATATCGGAAGCTCAGGGAGGGATAAGAGGAACTGAAAACTGAAGTTCAGACAAGCATGAATCATTCAGCATAATTACACCCCAAGTATTGCATTGAATGGTTTATGCTATAAAGTCAATTGGCTAGGAGCAGTGACACATACCTATCGTCCTAGGGCTGAGGCAGGAGAATCAAAAGTTCAAGGCCAACTGGGCTACTAGTAAAACTCTGACTCAACAGGCAAATGTATTCACATTCCTTTGAAATCAAATTTAATTGTGTACTCTATATTAAGTCTGTCAGTGCTAAATGAGTGAAGTTCTGTGTATGTTGTTCTAATACACATAACCAAAGCTGGAGTGACCTCAGGTACTCTGGACTCCCTCTCTGATCCCCAGTTAGGATCATACACATAATCTTTTCTATGGTAAAAACAAACATCACACTGATAGCACTCTGGGGATCCAGCCCTGTGCTTCAATCAATATCTAAACATGTTGCAACCTGATGGAGAATTTGAAACCATTATTCTGATGCTACTACAGATGCTGAGACACATCTTTACCGAGAGAAACAAAACAAAAACAAACAAAAACAAAAACAAAAACAAAAAAAAAAAAACAAAAACAGAGCTGTCAAAGGTGCTCTCCTGGGACCCTCATAGTACAAAAAGAAATTGAATCTTCTGACCTCCATGTACACGTTTACTTGTTTGTGATGTTTGTGCTCTGTCTCTCTCTCTCTCTCTCTCTGTGTGTGTGTGTGTGTCTGTCTCTCTCTCTCATATAATACAATTCTTTTCTTCTTTCTTTCTTTTTATCCTCCTTCCCTTCTCCCTCCTGCCCCACTCACCTCATTCATTTATCATATGTAAGTACACTGTCGCTGACTTCAGACACCCCAGAAAAGGGCATCAGATCTCATTATGGATGGTTGTGAGCCATCGTGTGGTTGCTGGAATTTGAACTCCTGACCTCTGGAAAAGCAGTCAGTGCTTTTAACTGCTGAGCCACCTCACCATCCCAATAAAACTCTTTGGGAAGGACAATCCATTCTAGCTCTCCTGGTTCCATCTCATTTGTAATTACGTTGCATTATAACTAAACCCAATCACTTGCCAGCTGACCTACTTGACCTGGTTCTTATGTAAATGAATACTGTGATTCAAATGCCTAACACTCTCCCTGCCTCCAGGATCTCAAAGGGTTACTCTCTGAGAAAAATTTCCAACCCTAGTTTTCAGAGAAGAAAATAATAATAATAATGTTTTCATTTTTATAGTTAACTTTGGTGGAGAAAACACTTTTGTGACCAAAATAGGGACTCAGTAAATATTTTATTATTAGACATTTTATGGTAACCTAAAAAGTAAGGTGATGAAGTAAAGTCCCATTTCATGGACGGAAAAACTGAGGCTGTCAATTTAAGCAAGCTACCCAGTGTTGCTTGGGTGATGCAACAGAACTGGGATGAAATTCAGAGCCAAGGGAGCAAGCATACTTGACATGCTAATGAGAAACCCCATTGAAAGAACAACTAAGGTTGTCTTCAGACTGCCCCCCCCACAGACACACATACATACCTGCTTACACATATACATACCTACTCATACATAGACACGCCCCACACACACAATTTCAAGTATTCCCATTTATGTCTAATATGTCCTAAAACTCCTTCCCAGACTGTACTATTAAACCAGGCACATGTCAATCATTGACACTCAGATGGTTTCATTGCTCAGCCCAGAGACATCAGTAACGACCTGTTTCTGTTAGTGAAAGCAGTCTCCACACAATGGCTCTGTTCCTCCTTCCATGGCCAAAGATCAGAGTGTTGGGGTGCCCATATTCCTTCACAGGTCAACACCCCTCTAGGGGGATCCCTTTCCCTCCCATAGTCCCAGCACAGGTCAAGTGCTTCCTTTTTTGCTCTTTCTCCACATAGCAGACAGGAAACAATAGTTAGACCAACTCTTGTTCAGCATCATGCAGCAAAGGGTCCACAGCATTTCTCCCCAGATAGCTCGTGTAGCTCAGGCTAACCTTAAGCTTGCTGTGTAGTAAGGATTACCATGAACTCTTCATCTTTCTGCCTGCACCTATCAAGTTCTGAGATCACAGGCATTTACCACCACATCCATTTTTGTTTTTAGAAATATATATATATGTATATATATATGTATATATATATATATATTTAGAAATATATATATAAATATATATATTTAGAAATATATATAAATATATATATATTTTTTAGAAATATATATATATGTGTGTATATATATATATGTATATATATATACATATATATATATATTACAGCTGACTTCAGTCAAACCAGAAGAGGGCATCGGATCCCATTACATCACCAGGTGGTTGCTGGGACTTGAACTTAGTACCTCTGGAAGTGCGATCAGTGCTCTTAACAACTGCGCCATCTCTGCAGCCCTCTAACCACATTCATTTTATGCAGTGCTGTGGATAAAACTCAGGGTTTGTGTGTGCTAGGCAAGCACTCTCCCAGTTGAGCTATGTGATCAGCCCTCCACGCATTTTTGAGTAACCACATCCATACTCTCCACCTAATACTCAGAATGGAGGGAGGCCAGCAGAAATCTCAGCAGCAGGAGGGATTGTGAAGGCAACAGCTGGCCCCGTCTTGATCAGGGGACCCCAATAGCACAATCCAGTCCATGTTCACATGCACAGCCTGCTTTTCAAGGGATCATGGACTACCACCCACCTAACCAAGATTTCCACTCGAGAGGGCCCATGATTGTCTACCTCACCTGGATAATGATCCCTTTATCTCTGTATTCTGCATTCAGAGCCTTGGAAAACGTGCACACAAAAGCCTGTAGGGAGAGAGAAAACATTTCAGGTCCTGTAGTTTGCTTCCTCCTGCCTTACAGACAGCCCCCTCAGATTCCCAAGAGTGTCACAGGTACTACCTGCGACACTAGTAGAAGAAGGGAGAGGCTTGGGTAATTTGTCACTCACCTTGGAAGCTGAGTACAGGCTGTACAGAGGCCAGGGCCGAAGGGCTACTCCGGAAGAGATATTCAAGATGAGGCCTCTCTGCCTGAAAGACAGAGGCACAAAGGCTGCACTCCATCCCACTGCAAAGACACCTGAGGGCTGGAGCTATCAGAACCCACCCTCTGCATTTCTGTGGTTCATGAACTTCAAGGGAAACATTCCCCAAAGCCTAAAGGAGGACACTGTGTGGTGATAGCATTCTGCAGTCATGTGGCATAAAGGGCTTGGTACTCCAAACAGGAGCTCTGCTAGGACAACGGTCTCCCTGCCATGTTACAAAAAGGCAAATTGGCTCAAACAAGAGGAAAGAAGGAAGGGACTCTTGGTCTCAATGGAGCCACATGCCCTGGGTCCTTCTGGACTCACAGAGATAACCTGTCACACCAGGGACATGTGTCACATGGTACAATACATCCTAGATGCCATGTGTTCACTCTGACACCCCTATGCTCTTCAGAGCTCTCACTTACATCTTTTGAAATTCAAATTTTTTGTTCATTTTTTGAAACATAGCTATGTTGCTATATGGCCAAGGCTAGCCTCAGCCTTACTATGGAACCCAGACTGGTCTTGAATTTGTGGTGATCCTTCTGCCTCAGCCTCTCGGTTACTGGGAGAGATTATCTTTAATCTTCCCAGTTAGATGCCCAGAGTTGGGTAGCAAGAAACTGCAAATTAGAATACAAAGTTACCCCCTTCCTACTCTAGAAAAATTAAACTATCAACTGTTTGCTCTTAATGAATAACAGGTGATGAAATCCAGCCCCTAGCAGCTGTTGCAATAGGGTGACTCAAATGTGGACTATTGGAGAGA